>NC_142106.1:37872500-38172500 GCF_056152115.1 Neolamprologus brichardi | reverse complement strand
CCGAGCCTTTAACTCCCATTGGAACGTCTGTTTTGTTTACTTCACCTTCTTTTCCCTCAACATCTTCAGTCTTTTCTCAGCGTTTTGGCATCCTGTCAAACTTGAGTGCTCCGGTGCGCTCCCGATCTGTCTGTCTCTGACGTACCCCACTGGCTTATTTTGTGTTTGTGTGTAAGAGTATACACCTCCCTCATTACCACACTGTTTCTGAGACTTTCTCCCCGTTACTGCCTGTAACGCTGTGTGTTTGTCCGCGGGTCATCCTGCGCCTCTCACCTTCAGATTTACGATGTGATGAACGTAGTTCGAAGTATCGGCGTCGCCATTAGCAGCAGCTTCTTCTGGCTGTGAAGGAGCAGGAGTAGTGAGTACACCATGAAGGAAATAAATCAGCTAAAATTTAGCTGGTGGGAGTACAGTGCAGGATGCGTCTACGCTACTGCTTGTGGTCTGTTTTACTGGGAGTCACACACAGGCACGGGACCACACAAAGAAACTTCACATGCATGTGTGCCGAGCGCGAGACAGACTAAAAGCCAAATTACACGCCCAGATGTAAAAGTAATGGTTCTGTTTACATGTTTAAAATCTCATTACGAAGCACCAACGTGGCTGAGTAGTAGCTGTAGGAGTCGTGTCTGTTCCAGGGCTTCTGCATGTGTGCATCGTGTGTTTTCTATGCGTGCCCATAAGCAGAGTTGTACCTCAGCGTGGGGCTCCACAGCGTCTCCCTCGTGCTCCCTCACTGGTCCCACCGCCATCTGGTCGAGCGCTTCGGTGTTCCTGTTTCACACAGTCATAACTCACGTAAATCGTTGCTTCTCAGCTTTGTGACAGCAGAGCTGTGATTTACGCCAGCTGATCACAGCGTATCTTTCAGGAAAAGGATGTGAGTCAAGTGGGAGGCTAAGTACTGTGATCCGGAACAGGGCCAAAAGTAGGTCAAAGGTCAAATACGTCAAACTCTGTAGGGATATGTGAGCTAATGTATCCGTATTACATGCTAACTACATCTGTTTGACTCCCAAAGCTGACCGACTCAACAACTCCTGCACCAACACCTTTTACATTTGACTACTTTCAACTTCTGCGGTGCTTTTTCAAATTTGTAATTCTACCCTTTGGTGTCATACGATGAATTTGAGACGTAACACCCATACAAACGTAGAATTTAACATCTCAATCGCAGGGGGATGATAAAGTAATCATAATACATGTAAAAATCAAAATAATTTTCATGTTAATAAGCGCTGCATTTGCAACGTTTTGTGCCGTTTCATTGGCCCACCCGTTAAGGAGGAGATGGGGTAAATGGAGACATACAGAATCTTTCCCAAAATGTGAAAACTTGTAGATTAACATGCAAAAAGCAGATTTTATTTAGTAAATATTCACACAGCCTAACAACATCATGTCAACTATCTCAACTCTGTAGCTGCTCTCTTATTCACAAGCAGGGGTCAGTACAGCACGTAGATCTACGTACTTGATTTTGTTACAGTAGACGCCCTTCTAGGCCCCAAAGGTGTCTGTATCGCATCCTGGCAGCTTTTGCTTGCTAGGTGCAGACATCAACCCCTACACTATGGAGGGATACACTCTCTGATAAGAACTGCACTACATTTGCATTTAGCCATAATTCTAGCTTCGTACTCCAGCTATATTTACAGTCGCTGTGTAATTTAATTTGCTTATTTTACATTTGTAACTAACTATTTAAAACACATTTCCTCGCAAATACATGTTTCCATCATGTCTGCATGTAGATATCTAAATTAACAATATAAACTACTATTTTAATTCACATTTGTTTGATAACTTTCATTGCTTTTTTTGGTTTTTATTAATAATTCTAGCTAAGTATATCTCATATTTTTAGCTGGCAAGCTTAGACTGTCTATGCCCACATTACTAGCTAACAGTGTGACGTATTAGCCATGCTTTAAGCAAGCTATTTTGCACATTTTACACTTTTTGACTACTAAATATTAAATTAAAATATAGTATAGTTTCTGTTATTTCTATTTGTCACTAACGTTCAACTTTTGCTCTTTATCTCTTTTGGTAACTAAATAAAATAAATATCTAAATAAATATCATCTGTATGCTGTAGAACTGTTGTAAAACCTTCACAATCATCAGCCAAGTGTCAGCTGGTGTGATAGGTTTAATATAATTGTTATTAATATTTGTTGATTACAAAATATTTCAAGATAAACTATACTTTATGAATGCATGTATAAGTTTGGTATGTACATGTGAGAGACTGTTATTGAGCATTACAGAACAGAGGCCATTATGTTCAACCTGTGTTGCATCCTTCTGTTGAATGACAATAGCTCCATCTATTGGCTTTTCACTAACATTACAATAACTGAGGCTCAATAACAGCATGCATATTTTCACAGGAGCTTTAATAGTGATGAAAATAACTCTTGATACCTGACAAAGATGATTTTGACTTTGGATGGAGCGCTCTTGATGATGGAGGACGCGTTCTGATGACTGTGGCCGTACAGAACTTGTCCGTTGATCTGTAACACAACATAAAGTTTATTGCTCAGAAAAGCATTTACAGAATTTGAGACATTTTTTTAAAAAAAAGCAAATGAACAGTGAAACTAATTTTATACGCATCTCACCTCCAGCAGCTCATCCCCAACAACCATACGTCCGTCCCTACCGGCCGCCCCGCTGGGGTCTATTCCCACCACGAACACGCTCATGCGTGAGCGGTCCCTGTTCCCTGCCAGGCTGAGGCCCAGGCCTGTTTTGCCTTTCTCCAGCTCAATCATGTGGAGGACACCTGGGAGGCTGCCATAACGCTGGATTATGTTCTCTGAAAGAGGCAGGCGAAGTCGTGGCAGACAGATGTAAGCTGACAATACAAGTAAAACAGCGCCAGACTGGTCTCGAGCCCTATCGCTCCGTGTAACGTTTCCCGAAAGAAGAGCAGATATTTGAAATGTGTAAATTGCAGAGGAACCAAAAGTAAAAGGTAGAAGTTTGTCAGCAGAATTTTCTAGTTCAGCTTCACCCTCTCCCATTTTTGTCTCAATCTTGGCTCTTTTGTTCTGGTTCCAGTCTCTTTTCTTTGTCTCGCCACCTCTCCTGTCTCTGGTGTGTTAGATAGCCACTGTTCAGACCAGTGGGCTCCTGTTGTTCTGGGCTCCCTGCCACTGTTGAACCATCAGTCCTGTACTAATCTCCACAACTCACCTCCCCGGGCTCAACCTCATCAATCTTATTCCTGCAGGATGGGCTCTGTCTATCTCGCTCTCACACACACACACACACACACACAAACGCACACAAGGACACATATACACATCTACTCCACAATCCCAGGTGTTTGGAGGCTGTTCTTTATGCTGATTGCTCGCTATCTTTCTCTCTGGAGCAGTGAGTTCATCCTACAGTTGACATCAGAGTGTCTGCAGGATGATAACGGCCTAATTGGGACACTGAGTCCTTCAGGTTTTTGCTGAGGCACAACCAGCTCAAGCATGTGAATCAATGCCCGTTTATGCCATGCAGGAGACTTTATGGGCAGACATGTAACTTGGAGGACCTCTTGTGGCCATTTGCTGTTACTACATAGTGTAGTATGTAAGCATATATTTTTACTTCCTCCCACTACAAACTGGGTTAAAATATTCCTGCTATATGTGATGCAGGATTACATTTACATCAAACATTTACAACCTTGTGATATTTCACTGCAAAATTAAACACCCTATTGCAAAAACACACAATAAAAACCAGACAAACTAAACTCACTCCAATTATATCCGTACTCGTCCTCGGGCTCCTCCCCCTCCTCCTTTTTCTCCTCAGCAGTCTCAGCAGGACTGCCAGGAATCTCTGTCAGCGTGTCTGTATCAGTCTCTCCCACATGAGGCACCACTGGCAGGGTGAGGACAGCGCTGGTGGGAGATGCCTTTGCCGCTTCACGCTTCGCCAGCTGTCGCGCCACAGATGGAGGCAGAAAACAGTTGATGAGTGAAAGGTAAAGAAGATAAAGAAGGTTTCATCTCTCCATTAATGTTCAAATCAATTGGCTGTCAGGTTCACAGTGAGAGGAAGGCGCCGACGCAATCAACAAGAAGCCATATGCTTGGTTTCCTTTTACATGTGCGTTAGATGGAAGTTATTGATGCTATGAGCTCTGATCACATCTAGGATAGCAACACTACTCCAGCTCGCACCAAAATGTGTATTTTTGCTACTTTTTCTTTTTCATTTAATGAAAAGCAGAGATCAAAATTAGAGAACACCTTACATGCCTAAATGTCCCGTATTTAAGTCACTTCTTCTTCTAATAAATGTAACAAAATCCATGAACAAGAGAGATGGAGTTAGCAAATAGCTAATACTGGCTAATACGCTGGGCCAGTATAAAAGCAGGTCTCTTGTAGGGGGGGCCTTCTCTCTAAATGACTGTAACACAACTAACTAACACAACACAACGATTGTTATCAATTTCCCACACTGCTCTGGTTTGATCTTGGTCTCCTCCACAGTTTAGCCACTGCTTGACTTTCATAGCCACAGCTAGGTTCAGGATCAGGATTCTGGGCTAGCCATCATGCATTATTTTAATGCTCTCACATTCAACAAGTGCTTCTGTTTCACGGGGTGACAAGAGGCACCGGCCTCCATAAAAAGTCTTGGCTGACTCTGTTGCCGTAGAAGCTTCTCATGGACATTACTCAAGCACCAAACCATGAAGCCCCGTCCTCCAAACTGACTCCCCTCTGCTCCCGTTTGACCCCGAACATAAAACCTCGCGTCAAAACTGAACCTTGCTGTCATCACTACAGTTCTTCTTCACCGTCCATGTGATGCGTCCCTCTGTGGCCTTGTGATTACTTCTCCCGATGATGGGCTTGGTCGCTGCATATTCTTTTTTTTTTTAAGTGGACGACTGGTGTTACAGTAAATTTTGATCTCTACTATGTAATTATTAATTTAATGATCATCTCTAAATTTCAAATATTCACCCATCAGTAATTCATAAGCGCACTTACCTGTAACAACTCTGACTTCTGATCACTTCATTCATTGTTGATCTTAAATATAATGCTCAAAACTCAAAATCATCCATTTAAAACCAGAGTTTTGATTCTGTCACGCTTCTGAAAACGGACTAAAAGCAAAAAAGGCAAAAACTAAAGTAAAGGAAGAAAGATGTTCACGATTCCACAAAAAGAAACACACACACAGGAAGTCGGACGGTGGAGGTGTTAGGCCACGCATATGCACGCACAGCACGTCAGGACATCTCCAATTCACGGGCTGCCGTGTGACACGCTGACATATTCGTGCAAGCATACACGGAAATGGAAGGTGGAAAGCACAACACAGAGACCCACGAACCTTAAACGGGGTAGGAGTGAAAGGGTTAGTTGGGGAGAGGCGGAGGAAAAGTCTACTGTGACTGTCACCCTCCTACGGAGAAGACAAAAAGGGCAACTTTAGCAGACAGCATCGTTCTGACAGGTCAAGTCAAAGGCGTGTGCCAGCGTTGCGGTCGACAACATATCTCGAGTTTATGGTGAAAGTTTTTTTTTTTTTACTGAATCTATTTTAACGCCGTGAGCGACACCTACTGAAATCTGACAACAAACACAACAACACTGATAGGCGATCTGCGTGCTCGGTAATTAGAAGTACCAACCTTGTCCTTGTTGTCCCTTCTTGCGGCTGCAGCAGCTCTCTCCTCACTCGAGTCTGTTATCGATGACTGTTGCATTTAAGACAGACATGAAGGTAAATCACTACTCTGCACCAGATAGCAACAACAAAAAAAGGACTTTGAAATTAATTTACGTCACGTATGGACAGCAAATTCATAACATCCACTTCAATGTCACCAGATAGTGAAAGATACTGTATCACAGTGCGGTGCGACGCACGGGCAGTAATCCCATAAATATTAATGGGTCCACGCTAAGTCTTAAGTGTTCGGAATGACTAAAGCTGTGCTCGGTATGCTGTGTTATGATAAACCATCTGTTTTGGAAATCCGCATTTCTCAAATAAAGGCAAAACTTTCACTGCTTCTGCTAACTTGAAGCTTGGCAAAGCCGAGAACTGAAAGCACACAAACACTCGGACATGCCAAAACACTGATGTGTCAAGTGAGGAAAACGTGCCCGGCACCACGCGCCCGTCCAAGCTTGACGATTTCTTGAATGATCAAGCTTGAAATGTTTTCTCCTTTGTTTGCCAGAAACTTGCAGTTTTTAATTCGTCACACAACAGTATTTGTGTTGACTGCCGACCGTCTAATCAAGTTGTCTTTTTTACATTGGCAACGAGGCACTCGGGACAATGTTGGAGGGATAATTTGAATAAAATCGCCTTTCAAAGCTGACGACAGGAGAAAAATTAAAAAGAAAAGGAGAAGAAGAAGAAAAAAAGCACTTACACTAAAAGCCTCAACTAACATTTTCACTTTCTGCGGGTGCAACAGATGGGAAAGAAAGCAAAGTTACAGAGACAGAAAATGAATATAAACACGTGTTATCAGAGGCAGATTTAAAAACAGGCATCGTGCACAGGTTGGAAAATAGTCTCCGTGTCGAACAGGTTTGATCAAGTTGCACACAGGTCCAAACGAAAGACACGCCCACACAAACGCGAGGAGACGCAGCAGAGGTTTCTAACCTGAGGCAGGGAGGTTTGATTAGTGCAGCGAAGGCTCGACCCGCTGTGGCTATTTAGCTGAAGGAAGGGCAGGGGTGGCTTCTAAAAGCAACACAAGACCGACAAGCTGACAAACATTAGAGATGATGTCTGAGCCTTTCTGACAAAATTTAATCAAAGGTAACCGAGGAGACAGAGAGAGATTGAAATCATTAACGTTTAACTAACGGGTTCCTCGAAGACGGATATTTCCTTCACGTGGAGGAACTGAAGAAAGCCTCTCGCTCTCTGAAATGTTTCAAAGACTCCTCCGGGCTACCTTGAGATTATTCAATGCTTACAACAGAGTGATTTGAAACTTCAAGGGAAACAGCACAGATGTAGTTACTGTGCTCTCTTAGGTGGCCGTCGTTGGCTGCATTTTAAAACAGCTACTACTGCTCTGACTCCACTGCTCAGATATATCATCCATTAAAAATGGTATTTATCTCATGATTCGGTTTATTGTCGTGGATTTCACTTTAGCCGCACTCAGCGCTGACCCCAGTGACTCTGGAGTGAATTAGTAGAACGTCTTCCTGCAGCCGCAGAGCCACAATTAATGCCCTTATTTTTTTCTCTTATACTTTCAGGGTTCCCCTGGAAAAATTACATTTTTTAAATATATACAGACTTTCACCCATCATAACTCAAATCCACATATATTACCATCCACGAGGTCGATTTAAACAGATTCTCCTGCAAGTTTGACTAATGAGCCTTGCTAATAATGTCTCCTTGTATCACTGGATGTGTTCCTGAACACATTAACAGCAATGCCGACAACTTAATTATTCATCGGCTAATTTATATTTAAGGCCATTTCTGAGGAAAAAAATATATACACGGCTGCAACCTTTTCAATGATTAAACTAATAGGAAAACGAAAAAGCAACTGGATGAAATACTAAAACGAAAATGTTTTTATGCCTTAAATATGTCCTCGACTTTTTACGTGCAGACTTTTTTTTCGTCTAGGTTTTATATGTTTTTAGCATAGACTGTATACAAAAATGGAGGCAGCCTAATGTATTCTTTTTAATGGCCAACAGGGGGCGACATCTCTGGCTATCGAAAGCAGACCAGTTGTTTAGAAGTCTATGACGAAATTACCTCCCTGTGCATTGGATTTAATAGTGCGGTACCTATTTTAGTGATGGGTTTATACTTAATTGCTAGCGTAATACAACACAATGTTGGCCCATTTAGAGTAAAATATACAGATATATGGGTGTGGTAATATATCCTCAGTTCTTAAATGCATATCAACCCGATTTTAAAAAAGAAATGGCCAAAGAGGACCAAAATCCTTAACTCGAGAGCTCAAAACAAGACAAAACTAAAAAGGCGGTGCTGACGTTCGTCTATCACTATGCCCTACAATACAGCACAAAAGATTTTTTGGCTGATATAAAGATAAAAAGTGCCAGCTGTGCTATTCCCACAAAAAGCTGGCAACCCTGATATTGTAGAGTTGATAATGACCATCTTTATATGAGGTATCAATTAAATTTTAATAAGCCCCGTGGTTAGAATCTAGTGTGCATGTGCAATAAATGTCACCAAAGCTCACCTTCAGCACAGATGTGTCTAAAATAGTGGCCACATTGATTTTAGCGCTTGGTTAAAAGCAGCATTTGGGGTCGCTGACATTAAACAAATGATTCAGTTCTTTTTCTCCTGGAGGGAATTTAGAATTCTGCTTTATTTCCATTAATGCGCACATCATGTTTATTTCAAAGTCAAAGACGGACATAAAAAGAAAGACTCAGCCACCAGTCTGAGAGACAAAGGGAAAGAGTAGGGAGTGCAGATAATGCAACTAAGATAAAGTGTGACGGATAGCTTAAGCAATAAAATGAGGGAGACAAAAAGAGAAAGACAGATTACCTGACATGTGCGAGGTGGCATGTGTGTGAAAGCGGTGGTGTGTTTCTTTACTGCGGGCGATGAAACTGGGCAATAAACTGACTCGGGCTGAGAACGCCATGTAGAGGAACAGAGATGTAGGTTGAAGCAGCTCATATTGTAGTAACTACTTAAAACTGTTCTGAGTACTTTAAAGAACTAGTTTGGTATACAGTACTGTGTAAATGTCTTCAGTCACTCCAATTTCCTACATTTTGCTAGGAAAATGGAAAATGAGTAAACAGAGTTAATCATTTCCTGAAGTAGTCTTCAGGAATGACATTCAAAGCTCTTCTTTGGATGTTTCGGCCTGTTTGTTCTGTTCTCTTTCAAGATGATCCCACACTGCTTCAATAATGTTGAGGTCTGAGCTCTGGGGAGGCCAATTCATGACTGATAGTGTTTCATTGTGTGTTTCTCTATCCAGGTATGCTTTTACTGCGTTGGCAGTGTGTCTGGAATCATTGTCTTGTTGAAAAATGAAGCTGTTCTCAGGCAGACACTTTCCAGATGGCATTGCATGGTGGATCAAAATCTGATGGTACTTTTCTGCGGTCATAACTCCATCAGTTTTGTCAAGATCCCCACACCACTGACTGAACTTTATCCCGAAGCCATGACAGAGTCTCCACTGTGTGTTTTACAGATGCCTGTAGATACTGTTGTCCTTCTCTCCTGACCTCCTTCATACATATCAAAGATGATTTATACTGAGAACTTCAAATTTGCGTCACATCTCCATGACCCTGTTGCCACTGATTGTGTAATTTGGCATTACACTCAGCCTTTTCTCCCAGTTTCCCTTGAATTATTGACAGCCACCCGTCTACTGACACCATTTCTGATAAGGCATCAGTGAACAGTAGATGGATCAAGTGAACGGTCAGATGCATCTCTCAGGTTTTTTCCTAATTTTTTCCTACTTCTTAAAAGCTGACTTTCTTTAGTTCTTCACTTTTCAAGTTTCCTAAAAAATTTAAGGACAAACTGCACATCACGCTGAGATATGCCAAGCTTTCAGTTAATATCTCGTTGGGTATCAAAAGACGCAAAAATACTATTTGATGCTTTTAGCATTTTTTGTTAAAAATGTATGTTTTTGTGACAGACTGCTTGTAACAACGCGTGTAAAGATAGAATTTGTATTTGCTAGGTTGTCTGTCACGTGTAGATACAACATCAGTTCTTTCCTTTACTTACTTTGTCTTTAATTTGAATGATTCATAGGTCAACATTAAGTCGCTTAATACATTAAAAAAAAGTCTGAAGCTTCAAAAAGTCAGTTTTTTAAGTCTTTAATAAAAAAGCTCAAGACTTTTGCACAGTACTGTAACTTTGACCAAATAACACATATAGTTAAAAGATAACTAATTACGTGTCTCTTTTTTATTGTATTGTTTTGAAGTTACAATCAGCCACTAATTAAACATTAAACAATTAAACATTAGCAGGCTACTAAATTAGCCTGCTAATGTTTTTGTTAGCCTAGCTCGTGCTAGTATCAAGTGCACAATGTGTTTCAGTATTTCTTTAGCTAACAACCATGACAGTTAGCTAACTTTTAACCAACTAAAAGCTAAAAGGTTTATTCTAAACAGTGTTAACTTTTTAGATAATAACTTTAGTAACTGTTGAGCTAACTGCTAAAAAACATTAACAAACATTAACATTAACAAAAAAATAAGACAAGAAGACCGAGAACCTCTTACCCAAAATACTACAGTTACTGTTTGGAAAACTAAAAGAATAAATCGAATGATGCTACAAATCCACGCAGAGCTCAGGGGAACCGCAAAGTCAGGTTCAGTCATTATGCCATTGTTCCAAAAACACTGATCATAGCAGCTTTAATATCATTCTTGCCCTCCTCGTGTCCTTCCCGTTTTACATAAGATTATGGTTTGTTGTATGCTTAATGAGTAACCAGAATATTTAGGAAAGCATGAGGGACTATCTCCTAATGTGTGAAAGGTGATGAAAGCAGGGAGATCTGACACTGGAGCCACGGCAGTAGCAGCCTCAGCAGGAAACGATTTAGTCATGCTTTAAAGGCCTGAGGGCACTTTCAAGCAACAAACGGTGTTGTTGATACACTGTTTCAGCGCTGCTCTTAAAGGTTAAAACACGCTAATACGTTTAATATGCCAGGCAGGGTTTGTTGTCGCTCCATAAAAGAGTTCACATTTACTTTCAACGTACAGACAACCCAGGACAATAAAGGGGTCGTATACGGTACCTGTTAGCTTTTTGAAAGTGCCCTAAACGGCCTGTGCAGAAACACAAAAGTTTTACACGAGGTAACAAAAAAGAAGCTGCAGAGTGAGGATACTGTGACCTTTACATTATGAGGTAGTTACTGGGAATCAGACGCTAATATACAGACTTACCCTGGGCCTCTGGATAATACTCTGGACCAGGAAGGAGACAGGGTTCCCTGCCCTCCGTATGGCCTCCACTGCCTCCTCGTGACTAGCATCTCTTAGGTTTACTCCGTCCACCTGAAGGAAGCATAAAAAAAAATTATTCAATCTTAAACCATTTTTTTTTGTCTAGCCATTTATTTCAAACATTTGAGCACTTTAGTCCAAACGAATAAATTATATCGATTGCTCTGTGACACAAAAAGTCCCTTTACCTCTACAATTCGATCCCCAGTCTTCAGAGTCCCATTCTGTCCAGCAGGACTGTCCTCCAGGATGTGCTTGATAAAAATGCCCCGCATCACCTCTCCAGAGCTCAGCCGGCTGCCCATCCCTCGGCCACCGACGATACTGATCCCCAGGGACTTGCCCGGCTCTCGGAAAAGCTCCACTCTGAGGAAGGTACCAATAAGCGATTGCAAGAGTTTTCACTTTAAACCTTGACATTTGATACGTGTACAAAATTGAATCAAAAGGTCAGGTACACATGTGTATGTGTCTGTGTTCACACACTTCCTCGGTTGGTTCCAGATGTTATAAGATGCGCTTTCTTCTCCTTCTCCGTCTTCGCGCTCGGGGAGGTTAGGAATTTCTCTAAAAATAGAAAAGAGGCTCCGCATATAAATATTTGTCTGTTCACCTTTAGGTTTGCCTGCAAATTGCATAACAACTATCACTGTGGCAGGGGGACGTACTTCAGCGCTGGAGCTGCCACTGGTGCTGGAGCTGCGTCAGTGAAGACGTCGTCTTTAGGCTGCTCCAGGCTGGCCTTGTACTCCTCCAGATACTCAGCTGGGACATACGTAATGCTGAACCCCCCCATACCACACACATAAACATAAGCACACACACACATAAATGAGTGGATATTCACAAACTACACAACAACCTGGCCTCCATATTTATAAACCCTATTACTCACCGTTATTGGCAATTATGCCCCCATTCATTGCAAAAGCACAAAGTAATTTACCAAAAATAGAGGAGAACACGCAGTCAAGTGCAAACTGGAACCTAATCCTTACAGCTACCCCCCGCCGCCACCTTTTCATTAAACAAAACAGCTACTTTTAAACCTGCTCATTTACATTTAGAAGCCGTTGTCCCTGCATCAGATTTTACTTCACGAACAAGACTGCAGCAAAACAGACCTCAGTCTATTTGCAAAAAACCTCCCTGTGACGAGGTTGAGACGCTTTCGAAGTCCTGCATCACCTACTGTGTGACCGACGTGGAACAAATTTGATGGCTCTATTATTAACACAAACAAACTCCCTTTAGGAAATGAAACAAAAGAAAGCTGACAAACTGACGTTTCACAACAATTCAGAGTGAGGCTGATTCTCGGGGGCGCATTAGCACATCTGAGTGAAGCTAACAGATCTTCAGCAGATGGGTTGATTTTGATTTGTGTGTGTGGTTTTTAAAAAAAAAAAATACATGGCATGCAGACAGAGGAAAATGAATGAAATAATGAAACGGATGAGTCAGTTCATTAAGAACATCACAACAGGCGGTGAGAGACGTGGCGGAGCTTATAAAGGAATGATGAGTGGAGGGGAAAACAGGAAAAACAGTGCGTTATGGTGCCTTTATATGTGTTAGTCACAATGGAAGAAAGAAGAAGACGTACAGCAGGTTAGGTGCTAAAAAAAAAAGAAGTGGTAGTCAATCAAGATTTATCCAGATCTGTTGTCACGGGAATAGAAATTAAAACATTTATTAAAGCTGGTGCTCAGCTTCACAGTATTATTATTTAAATGCTACTCAGTGTATCTGACAGACATTAAAAACAGCATCTTTAGCAGCTATAGTCATATTTCGCTGTTGCTGTTGCTTTGGCACTCTGCTGTGAGTAACTGTCTGGATAAAACTCTAATAGACTATAATGAAGGTCGGCAGCAGATGGAAAGAAAGAGAGTTTGTTGTTGTTGTTGTTGTTGCAGAAAGACCACCAGCATGGAAGTTAGTCATACTCACACATAAAATGGGCACAGATCGTCCTCGGGTGCACAAGCAGATCTAGAACGTGAAGAGTTGGCTTTTTTATGCACCGAAGCTAACAAACTGCCAAGTTTAGTTCAGCAAGCAGAACTTGTCAAATACAACATTCGATTTACCTGTAAGGCAAGTCCTTCACAGGGCAGGGTGTCAGGCCAACAGTGTAACTTTAGTAGTGCTCATTTCTTTAAAAAAATAATCTACCAGTTACTACTGAGCCTGCTGTATTCTGCATTTATAGGCTCATTTAAATGGACTCTACAACGCGGCTTACAGAGAAATGTCTGAGAGGAGCTAATATTCATTTCATGCACTCAGACATTACTAATTATGTGCATATGGGCTAAATGACAACTAACCGCTTGAATTAAAAAAAAAAAAAAAAGCTTTGGTAGAGGCATAAGCTTCACATTTAAGTCAAATGAATTACTGCAAATCGCAATCTGTTATTTTTGGCCACAATAATGGTCTCATTGAAATCATAATGCATGCTATTGTATCGCGTGAACGTGTATATAGATTAGAGCCTTTACCCCATATCTGGCCCAATGAGAGAGTGCCTCCTGAGCATGGCGCGGGCCTGGGCGTTGGTCAGGTTGGCAGTGGGCTCTCCGTTGATAGCCAGGATGAGATCGCCAACCCCGAGACGTCCATCCCGGCTAATGGATCCTCCGTGGATTATGCTGCGGATCAACATCCCCAAACCGTCTTTCAAGGCGCTCACTGTCATCCCTTTGAAGAAGATGAGCAACTGTTTGATTTAAGTGATTTAAGTGACTTGAGTATTTCAGAAACTGTTGGTCTGCTGGGATTTTCCCGCACAACTATCTTTAACAAGGGAAAATATCCAAAGAAAACGCCTTGTTGATGTCAGAGGTCAGAGGAGAATGGCCAGATGGCTTTGAGCTAAAGGCAACAGTAACTCAAACCACTCATCATAACCAAGACCAACAGCACATCGGACCTTGAGGCAGAAGACCACACCATTAGCTGCGACTCCTGTTAGCTAACAAAAGGAAACGGAGGCTACAGTTCACACCAGCTCACCAAGGAGTCTCATTCGGATGGTAGGGTCACAGTTTAGTATAAAGAACACGAAAGCATGGATGCATGTTGCCTTGTATCAGCCTTTTTTTGTGGTTTAATGGTGTGGGGATATTTTCTTGGCACACTCTGAGCCATTTTTACACTTTGTGTTTTTATACTGTGCCTACTCTTGGCTCTGTAAAACATCAGTGAGAGAAAATATCCCAACATTTAGTTAACTCAGGAACACAGTTAGACTATATTTTTGATTCTCTTCTACAAGAAAATCCATTCACTGTAGAAACTGTCAACATGTTGATGAATTTAATTTTCACATCTGTCTCAATGGAGTGTGACATAATATCTCTGGAGGCTCGTCTTCATCTGCACATACTGTCCATCATTCTTTTTATCCAGATGGGAGACACTCCGGCTAAAGCCTTCGACTACATTTTAAACTCCCTTTTGCAACAGCTTGGTGTGTGAGAATTCATTTACAAACTGTTTAAAAATAAGATTAGTGCGCTCTATTTAAGAATGAATTCGGTCTAAGTAAGCTGCAAATTGAGAGCAAAATATGCCGAATATTCCAATTCTCCACCCAATAAAAACCTTGAAAGAGCACAAACGAGCAAAATAAAAGACGATTGAGGAATTGAAGATTTTAAACTGTAACTTCATAACACCTATTTGTTTTAGAAGTTCATACTTAATATTCTTGGAGCCAGTAGCAGCCCCTTGGGCAGGTTTTGAAATGCAAATAATGAGTATGGCGATGGGATTAGACTTTCTGAGTGGAAAACAGTCAAAAATTGCTTCTATCATTTCTCCGTAAAACTGGATTTAGAAAACAGGAGATAAAAGTAAAGGCCAAATGCACCTTTCAATCCTGAAAACTCATTAACACTTCTGTGGAAAATGAGAAGAAAACAAATAAAAAGAACAAATTAAAGATTGTAAAGAAATGAGCACAAACCCAGGCTGGAGTTGCCCTTGACGACTGTGATAGTCCTTTCAAAATTGCTCCCTGAGGTCAGCGTTGCTTTGTCTCCATCTTCTGCGGATTCTTTCGCACCAGCCTCCTCGTCCTTTAAGGTGATAATTCAGCACACTTAGTCATGACAGTAAATAATTATATAAGGCCGGATTCCAAAACAAAGCAGGGTCTCTGGAGAAAAAGGCAGCGATTTGACTGTGAAAATCATTTTAAACAAATCAGCTTAGAACCTTTTTTATCTCGCGTTTGAAGGCAGCCTCTGAGTGGAGAGACTTTAAAAAAAAATTGATGAAGAAGGATTATTTCCTCGCTGTTATAACGCACCTTGTCACATGTGCACAGCATAGAATATCCATTCTAATCTTATCTCCTGATCTTATCGTGAGCGAAATCACCCAGACGCACTGTTTGTATTTAGACTTGTTAAATTCTTACCTTCATCAAAACTCTTATGTCTCCAATCTCTCCGAAAGAGATAGCAGGCTCCTTCTGATAGTTAAGGCTCTCCACGGGTTCCTCCAGCACATTTGATCTGGTCCCAATTTCAGCAAACGGGCTGTATGAATTTGTGCCGTCCGCTGGTTCTTCTTTGCTCGGGAGCTGTCCCAGGTACTGGTCGGAGCTGCTCAGAATAGCATTAAAAGCCGGGATGTGGCTGGTCAAACTCGGAGGAGCGTAAGAGGCCGACTCCTCCGGAGAGAAGACTTGACTGTTGTCTGCAAAGCAGGGATGCTCCTCCAGCAAGTTCAGTCGGGCTGTGAGCTGAAGTAAAACAAAGTAGAGCAGATTGAGTGAACATTCCCACTCTGTTAGTTAGACAACTGCCCAACAGGGACAATTCATCTCCCTCCATCGCTGCCGTGCCCTCCTTGTAATGAGCCACAGAAAAGCCATCGGAGGCCAGTAGAAAGTGGCATAAATTACTGAAGATCTTGAGAGCCGAGTGCATTATGCAGTTTTATTATAACAGCGTTTAAGACGTTATTAGAACCAGGCTGAATGGTAATGGTTCTCAGCAAAAAATCCTTCTGGGAGTCTGAACAGAAGTTAAAAAAAATGCAAATGTGCAGATATATAAAACATGAGAGTCTCAGTATATAGATATGTACTTAAAACAAGAAATATGAAGTGTAATTTGAATAAGGCAGCACTGAACTGGGCTTAGACAAATGGAGGAAAGTGAGATGGTTTTACTAAAGGCACCTTCCAAAGTTAGGGATTAAACTGTTGTTACTATTAGGGCTCATATATTACATCAGTTGTTTCAAAGCTTGAGGTCAGAACCCCCTCATGGATGTACAAAATATTAAATATGTAATTTTTTGGCATGCAAAGCAGTACTACAAACTAATAGTCCAGCAAGAATCACTATATACACACCTCAGTCAGAATAAACGGGGGCAAACTGTTTCAAATTTATAAATATACTGCTCAAAAAAATGCACAGGAACACTTTGAAAATACATGAGATCTATGTGGGGAAACCTGCTGGATAGCTACACTGATTTGGACTGGATAATGTGTTAGGAATGAAAGGATTCCACCTCGTTTGATGGAAATGAAAATGATCAACTACAGAGGGAAGAAATCAAAGAGACTCTGAAAATCAACGTCAAATAATGATGCGGCAGGCGAGTCCATTTGGCTGAAATTTTATTGCACCAACTCCAAATGGTACTCAGACGTTTGTATGACCCTCATGTGCTTGTATGGCTCCAAATGAGACGACGGATGGTTCCAGGTCTGGACCAGGGCATCACTGAGCCTCTGGACAAGCTCCTGAGATATAACCTGATGGTGCTGGATGGGCAGAAACATAATGTCCCAGAGGTGTTCTTTTGATTTAGGTCGGGCAAGCATGGGGAGCAATCAATGGTATCAATTCTCTCCTAGAGAAACTACCTGTCTCCTGAAATCTACTCAATGCTCTGTGCTGGGAGACAGTGGCACATATTGATGTGCCACCCTGGATGAGTTGAACTACCTGTGCAACCTCTGTAGGGTCCAGGTATTGCCTCATGCTAGCTCTTGTGACACTGAGCCTAATCAAATGCAAAAGCATTCCTGTTGTGGAGGTTTTCTCATTGTTGCCCCTCTAGTTCACCTGTTGTTAATGTCATTAACACCAAAGCAGCTGAAACTGATCAACAACCCCCTCTGCTACTTAACTGACCACATCAATATCCCAGAAGTTTAATCGACTAGATGCTGTACTCTGATTAAAAAGTGGTCCTTTCATGTTTTTTAAGCAGTATATTTTTCTGGCTGCATTTTTCCTGTGTGCAGGAAGAAAGCTCCTGTGTCCTTCCTTTGTCTCTATCTTCACCTAAACACTATAAATAAACTCTAAAGAAACCATAGTAACACTAAAACAACAACTATACTCGACAGATGAGCGATATCCATCATCCCCCGATGATCCAAAACGTGCCAAAGAGATAAAGATATATGCTGAAGAAAACGAATGCAGAATGTCCCAATTTTCTAATTAAAGTTACAAATCATTCCCCATCCAAACGAACAAGCTGATAGTCAGGTAAACAGAGAACTCGCTAACTTAAAGGCAGAGACATTCTTGAGGCGAGTTACAATGTGGTGAACTTTACATTGTTGTTCAGGAAACAGGCACGGGGGGAAAGGTTAAAAAAAACATCCAGCCTCACAGTCCGGAAAAGCTGGTGCATTTCTTACGGTCACTGATGTAAATTTATCAAGAGACTTGTTGCTTCCCTCTGGAGCACATGATCACGCTGAGGCTGAGCTGTCGGGCTTCGTACAAACAGCTGAAATGTATTTTGTGAAATCCCCCAGCACTATAAATTGCCACGAGTCGTCCTGCCCCACGTTCGTCCCTCTGGGCCGCCCTATTATACGATAAATTACGCAGCGAGGCCCTACAAATAAGGTCGGCTGTGGCCTTTGGGAAAACTGGAAACACACAGATACCCTTAGGAAAATAGTTTGTCTGCTCCTTCCTCTTTTTTGCGGGGTTATTTTCCTTATAATTTAATATCCATTTGGAGAGTTTCAGTTCTTGGGGCTGTGGATACAGCCCTCGTATAACACCGAGTTCAGTAATGTAGTTACTGCCCTAACAAAGAACAGGAAACATGTCTCATGACATTTTGGCCCTCCATAGCAAAAAAAAACTAAGAATAATGACTACATGCTGTAAAGCTCATTGTGACAAAGGGCACGAGATGGTGCGGTAACATTTAATGAAATGAGGAAAACAATACCAAGCTGTGCTTCTCATTTCAGTTACATTTTATAAATAAAGGTCCTTACCTTAGGTGTGGATGAGTGTAGGTAATCCAGGTCTGTGCTACAGGTGCTACCATGGAGAGCGATCATGGAAGCTTGGAAAGTGTCGTCCTCAATCCCGGAGTAAGAATGACCTAACATCTTTTCATCAGGCAGGTCTGCATCACTGGTATCAATCTGTCGTAATGGATCAAAATACAAATAGCTGGGACACTTAGGAAGAATCACTAATCATGCTATTGTAGGAATGTAATGCAAGTCAATCAGAATTGATGTAGCTACAGCTAATGAAGCCTTAACAATAAAACCCTCAATCGACTGCGTGTATTTATTAGAATACCATTCATATAAGCTAACTGTTGCATGATTACAAGCATGGTACGCTTCAAAATTATGAGAAGGAAGCAAAAGTATAATTTGTGTTTCCCTTTTCATGAGCTGTGATTGATTGATTGATTTTTTTCAGTTTTCCCAGAAGCTAACTAACCAATGCAGGCTCTGCTCGGTAAAGGATGCCCTCAGTCAGTCCTTCTTCCTCTCCTTCTTCAACCAAAATACTGTTGAAGTCAAATGATTGGATGGTGGGTGATGAAGTTATTTCCTGCTCACCATATGGGTGTGGAGAGTGGGAATATCCACATATTCCCTAAGAAAGTGGAGAAATTCTTTCAGTGTCCCCGGCTTTATGGAATTACACTACATTAACCAAAACCTAGAGCAAATAAATGAACATGGAATGAAGATGGAAAGCGATGTTACATTTTTGAGGATGCTGTTATTTAACTATAGAGTTCAATCATCTCGACGTTCTGAATTTCATGTGGTTTTTTACATGCATTCTTTGGAAAACAAAAGAACTTTTGCGATTTACTGTGAGTAGCGTGCACCCTAGAAATGTATGAAAACCAAGATGGCATATTGCAGGATTACACTAGTAAGACTCAATTTTGAGAGGCAACACAACAAAATACTTCTCAGAAGTCCATTCCACGTCCTGCAGCAGAGCAGGATAACTCTACAGAGGCTTCCAGCAGCTCTGTAATCCAGCTAACCCTGGCAGCCCAGAGGTCTCGCTGAGTAATCCGACGGCAGATTCAATACAAGAGAACTGCGGCTCTACAGCTGAAAGAATGCAAGCTGTTTTTGCAGGGAGAGAAACATCCTGTACAAGGAGCACAGCTGCCTGGAGCAATGAATATGCCGTTGGACGGACCTAATATCTTGACAGGTGCCCTTGTATGTTTAAATGTACAAGAGGGGATGTGCTACTGGAGAATTCGATAACATAATAATATAAAACAAAGGGTCCAGGGCATTTTAGGCTGGTCACCTCCCCTGAAAGAACAGTGGGTGGAATGCTAAACCGTGCAGCCTACCTCCACACTGTTTCCTGCATGAAAAATTCAAGCCCTTGTAAGCTGAGCTGTCATGACTGGAGACTAACTTGTGTGATATATGGACTGCTGGATTTAAAACCCTGCATACGTAGAGGGACAGAGCCCTGACAAATACTGCAGAAAATTCACAAAAGCACAGAGTAAATCTCAGTAACTCTGACAGGTACATGTACACTTAATACTACAATCACGCAAACCACATTTGAACTTTGATTTTCAAAGCGATTTAAAGTAGAGGGGGGGAAAGCAAACGCTTTCTAATAACAATTCTTACAGGCAGTGGTTTGGCGACTCCGATCTGGACCTGGCCGAGCTTGGCCCCCTTAAGGGCCTGGACGGCATCCTCCAGGCTGGCGTTCTCCAGGTTGGTGGTGTTAACGTACATGAGTCGGTCTCCTGGCAACAGCCTGCCATCCTTCTCTGCGACACCATTGGGAACCAGAGAGCGAATCACAATCACCGTTTTGGCCGGGTCCAGTGGGTCCTGCGGTGATGTTAGGCCAGCACAAGTCAATGAGTAAATTATCTCAGCCTCATATGGAGATCACATCAAATTCAGGTCATTTTCTTAACCACTCCCACACACACACGTGGGGTATTCATATCTTGTGGGGACATCTAATTGACATAATGCTTTCTCTAGCCCCTTACCCCAACCCTAACCATGAAAAATTAGTGCCTAACCCTAACCCTTAGCCTAAACCTAACCATATTGTCACTGAAACCACATTTTGAGTCTCAAAAATGCCTTCAAAACTTGAAGCAACCATAATCCTGGTCCCCACAAATAAACTTCCAATTTTTGGCCTCCACAAAGATATGAATACACGCTCAGACACACACACGCACACACCACTGAGCTTTTTCCATCTAATAAAAGTATCCCATATTGTGAATATGGCCATGTTTAAATATCCTATAATACAGAAATACACACAATGTAGACATGTTTAAAAAACTAAAGAAAGAAAACTCAACATCTAAACATGTTTAAAAAGGATCTTTTACCTGAATATTGTTATTTGTTACATTTCCATTAAACCCTAGAACATAATCCCACCTGATAATCCAAAATGCTGAATCCCAATCCCCCTTCTCCTTTTTCGAGCTCGATATTCTGGATCTCCAACTCCCACATAGCCAAAGGGGATCCTATCGCCTCCTCGCTCACGTTGCCCTGTGTCGCCGCTATTGTATTCACCTCTGAGTCTTCAGCAACCACTACACCGCTGAGGTCTATTTGATTCTGCACAGAAAGGAAAAACCCAAAATCACTATGTAACCCCATGCCTTCGTCGCTTTGACTCTCAACCCATAGGCTGCTCCCCTCTAGTTCTGTTTCTGGCTCAGGTTTCTGGCAGCAGATGAAAGGGAAATATCTTCGGGATGCTCGGGCCTTAGTACATTATCACAGATAAAGCGAGAGAGATGAAAACCCCCTTACCCAAAGGAAAGCTGCTTTTGATGTCTCATATCTCTAGCAAATGTTGCTGGCTACTGCTGAGGTATTGCTAGAATTGGTCTTAATAAACGCTCAGCCTTCCCTGCTTATCACTAAGTCTTAATCCATCATGGCTGGCAGTGTGGAAACCTGATAGAGCAATTGACAGCAAGCTAATAATGGTTGATGAGTTAGAACAGAGAAGGAAGACTTAAATAGCATCATTCTCAAATTGCTTTATATGCACAGGCAGGAAAACATATTCTATGATGTGGCAATGCTTTTAAAAAGAGGCCTGCATGTGCATTGTCTGCTACAGTACTTTCTTAGTAATATACACCGGACAACTGATTATCTGAGTGTTAACACAGATATCTAACCAGCCAATCACATGGCAGAAACTCAATGCATTTAGGTATGTGGACATGGTCAACACGATGTGCTGAAGTTCAAACAGAGCATCAGCACCTTGTTGAATCTGTGCCATGAAGAAAAAAAGCAGCTCTGCAGGCAAAAGGAGGTCCAACCCAGTACTAGCTAGGTGTACCTAATAAAGTGTCCTGTAAGTGCAGACTGCACTTTTACTTGGATGTTTTTCGTGTTCAAAACAAGCAAGTATTAAACGGACTGCAGCATCATGAGTGCAGGTACCTTCAATTTCGATGTTGTGGACAAAGCCTCTGATTCTCTCTGCTCAGCATCCATCTCAGGCTGAAGGTCGGGGGCCGGCCTGCAGCATGTCACGTACACGTGGAGCGGAAGCTCCTTCAAGATTCTCACTACTTCTTTGTGGCTCTCACCAATCAAGGAAATGCCATTGACCTAAGAAAGGAAAGGTTAAAACTTAAAACTAATCATAATATGAGTTTAAAATCAGGACCAAGTGGTTACAGTACATGTCACGTAGGATAAAGTGCCTCTCAGCAGCTGAGCCTTAGCTAAACGGATCTCTGCTGCAGATCTTTGTGGACATTTTCTTACTATTCCTCCTAAAACAAAAAAGGCAAAATGCCAAAGAATAATTTTAGTAATCCCAAGAAGCACTTCTTATATTTATTTATTTACTTATTTATTTTATTTATGTGTGGGAAGTGGAAAAAGTTGTAAACTCAGTACTGACACCTTTTCAACCTACGTTTGCAGTTCTCAAACTTATTTTGGCACCTCAACCCTCCTCAAAAAGAGAGAAGGGATCATTAACCATACGAAAGAATCCAGCTTAACACAGCTGCTGTAGCAAATCCCTGTTTATTTTCTCCAGCTAAATCATTTAACATTGATTCACCCATATTTTCCCAGTAGCCTACTACGCTGCACAGTTTGCAAAACCACTGACTTAAGTTATTGTGGCAACAGTTGCCCAGCAGAAAGGGAGCAACATAGCAACATTAGCATTAATCTGCAGATTGGTGCCACTCTTGCAGAAAACAGGAGGTTTTTAGACCTTTGTACTGAAACGGCCTCCTGCCAGAGATGGAAATGAGAGTGGTGAGAATAAACCGGAACAGCTAAAAGGCAAGCCATGAATACAAAACAAAGACCTAAAAGTAGCAAAAACAAATGTAAAACCAGGAATTTATTTACCATAACTCCAAATAACTCATTTGGAAACGTACTTAAACAGCTGATACACCACTGATTAATCCAGCTTTCAGCTCTATGTGGAGTGATTTCTATTACTTTCTTTGGGGGAACTATATTTGGGGAAATATATGGAGCGTAACCTCCTCAGACTTCACCCTCTTCCCCAAGCATCCTTGAAGTAGGTGAAGTTGTATCAGAAGCTTATCCTCTGTTGGTGAATTTTTAGGTAGGAATCATTCCTAATAAGTGAAGCCCATACATGCCTTATTGGCATATACAGCAGTTGTCAGGCACTGTGTTATCACTACAAAGGAAACACCACAAAGACCATTATGATCAATGTAAGTACTTCCAGAGTTGCTGTATGACAATATGTACTGCACTAAAACTGAGCTCCATGAACCAACCAACCTTCTGTAAATACTAATAACAAATGTAATTTTTGAGTATTATACCTCAAGCAGCTCATCTCCACTAAACAGCTTGCCACAGCGACCGACTGGTCCCTCAGGAAGGACAGATCGGATGTAATGATGTCCGCTGTTGGCTTCTAGACTGATGCCCAGACCACTGTTCTCTGTAAACTTCTCCACCTGAGCCACCTGTCAGGGTAACAGTAAATCACATCTCTTTATGTGAAGTCTGTTCATGATTCAGACCCTTTTGTTTGATGACCCAGGTCACTGTTATTTTTCACAATATCTGCTATGAATCCAAACAGTAAACTTACCACAACTTCATTACTTGGGCCCAGAATTTCCTGCCACTTCTTCATTAACTCCTCCTCTTCAAAAGGTGTTAAGCTCGCTTCTTCAAAAACACAATATGTTATGTAATAACACACAAAAATTAAGACGGTGTTGTCATAAGCCGTTCACAGGTGGCACTGCACCATAAACCTCCAAGTATAAGCAAAGTACTTGAAAATGTGTCGTGGAAGATCAAATAAACCCTTATCTGCTACCATTTAAATGTCTGAACCTAGCAACAGCAGCCGTCTCAGCACGTCCTCACATTGTGTGCTGCTAGTCGGTGTGGTCCTGTCAATAGAAGCCCTTATCTGTCAGATTTGGGCCCAGTATTCCTGCTAAAGCACACGGAAAAAGCATCTCAGCCTCCTACCATGTTTGTCTTCTGTTAGCTGATCCGTGGCAGGGCTGACATCAGATCCTTCACTCTTTGTGTGGAGCTGCTTTTCATCTGTGGAGACAGTAAACACACAACGGACAGTGAGACGCACAAAGGAGCCATCGACCTTCCACCAGCAGCACACGCACAGCACAAAAAACCCTCAACACAGAATCTGTTAGTGCCTAATTACTCTTGCTTTGAAAGAGGACCTTCTCTCTTTTCCCTTTAAATCAAAAACACATAAAGCGCCTTTGCTAATGTTTGCTAATCCATAAAAATACCAGGACTTTTAATACACGTTTAATGAGCCTGGGACTCATTTTTGTCTTTGGGGTTCCGCAAGGCACAGAACTGGTCACCCATGAAATGAATACTTGACATGAAGTGAATTTTATATTAAAGTCTTTTAAGTACAAGCATACAAATACAACTCAGCAGATTGTTGTGGAAGGATGTGACAACAGTTTAAGTTAATGGTTCGATTTCTTTCTGTTGTTTCATTCATTTAATGATTGAGCAAAAAGCACACTGTGCTCATGCACACACACACTCCTGTTTCTCCTATACTCAGAGTTTTCAAAGCAGCCAAAAACTACCCTTCTTCCCTTTAGTTTCTCTCATAGCTGTTGGTTTTCTGGTTTTCTTCATGTTTCAACTTCCTAGTGCTAAAAATAATCACTTTCAGTCTCCATCTATTACTGCTGACACTAAACAACTTATGCAAGTTGCTTGTCTTTCTTCTGCAACAGCCCAGAGGTCCTGTCAGCAGAGCTGGAGACAAAAAATCTTCTTCCTCTTATTTAATGCCAATATTACATAAATGCAAAGGTATTAGAAAAACACACAAGAGATAAATGCAGATTTCTCCTTGGTTGTGATGTTATGCATTGTGTACTATTTTACTATTCTGAAAGTTGATCTACTTCAACTCTCAACCAACATGATGCTAAGTTTTGGATTCCGTACAAAGACGGCTGTTAAATTTCTAGCCAGTCTGACTGCTACGAAGGGTAGTGCTTAAAAAGCGCTTAACTATACTGCCATATCTGAGAAAATAGTTTTTGTCCTCTTGGCATTTGTCAGCAGCGTTAGTTGGCATATTTCAACCTCTAATTAGGAGCGACGGGGCAGTAACGTGGGAGTATTCTGCTGCTATTATGAGGAGGAACCTTTTAACCTGCAATAAGCAATTATTTTTCAATATCAGGAATTGGTGTAAAATGGTTACTCGCAATATGAAAAAGTCGATTTCTCTGCAACTGAATGATCCTGTGTTCAGGCTTCAGCTTCCTCACTCTATGCATATGATGTTGTTTTAGGCCATAACTCGAGCCAACAACATTTGTGTGTGGCAGGAGTAAGTTCTGTTTGCACCTGTTTACAACACGATAAAAGTGTCTGAAATTTCCTTTTGGAGTCACATGGAAATGACTCGTCACTGCATCATGAAACTCCTGTCTGAGCCAAATTTACACATCAAATGACACCTTTTTTGACAGGATGATGAGAAGCAAGCATTTTTAAAAAAAATCTATCCTCATTAAATTTCTCTCACTTAATCCATCCTACCTTCGGCAGCCTCCTCAGCTTTCTTTCTCTCCAGCTCCAGCTCCTTCATGACGGTGGTGGTTGTGGGGATGGTGGTGGAAGGGGGGAGGACGGTGACAACGGGGTCTGTGACAGGGGGGATCTCATCGGGCCTGAAGCCCCGCCGGATCAGCTTAAGGTGGACCGTCTGGCCCGTGTGTCTCAGCACTTCAACTGCCTGTTGATTGGTGTATTCCTGGATGTTCACGCCGTCGACCTGCAGAGGGCGATCTCTCGTGAGCCGGTGGATTAAAGGAGAGGCAGAACGGCTTGCTTGCACAATATGAGTGTGCTGAAGCGCCATCTATGTTCTTGCTGGAAAGAGATGAACTGCAATGGCATTAACTAAAGACTGATTTCTGCACCGAGTGTCGTCTAATCCACGACTTCATTCATTTAGGTCATTCAGGGCAGGTGGGAAGTAGATAGTTTTAAATCCCTCACAATCACGAGCGTTTAGGTGAACTCCCAAAGCAAGTCCATCCTCACACACCAGCACACCAGAACAAAGTAAGTCAGAACTTCTTCAAGAAAACATGTAAAAACATCCACTCATGTCTTCACTGTTAATGACCTACAGTAATGAAATTACAGACTTAACTGCTCGGTGTCCTGTTTCAAAACTCTTTTATATTCAGAGTCGCAAGAAGAACAAATAAAAAGCATAATTGTGAATTATTCAAATTCATGCATCTCATAATTTCCCTCCATTGCCTAAATGTGTAAATTTGATCACAATCAATGATAATATGAAACGTTTGCTGCATGTTTGACCTCGTTCTGCTGAAAACAGAAGCCAGTCGTAACCAAAAGAGCATAATTAGTGTACTTACTGCTATAATCTGGTCTCCAACGTGAATACGGCCATCTTGGTCTACAGTGCTGTCTTTTGTTATGCTCTTAACAAAGATACCAGAGGGCTCTGAGGAATCAGCACAGTTTAGACACATAAATGGGTGAAGACATTAAATGCGTTTCAATTTGTGTTTCAATAAACGGAGGGCACTTTTTACTAACTTTACAAATTACAGATCCCTGAACATAATCAGAAATTTCAAACCATTTACAGAACAATCAGCTGTTCTGCATTCAATAAGATGCCACACAAATTATTTGTACCACTCCACTATAAAGGAGAACGTCACAGCGTACAACTGATGCAGTAAAATGCAGTAAGCTGAAGACAGCTTCAACGTCTGGTTGTTGAAAAATAGTGACGCGACCGCACCGCATTTTCTTGTTAAGAACGGTAATGGCGTTGTAACAATAGAAGTAGTAATTAGTTAAATTACTCGTTACTGAAAAAAGTAACGCCGTTATTCCCATCACTGGTCCCCGCTTTACTGCCTGATCTTCATTGCTCCATGTCTCATAAAGGCAAAAAATTCCTCACAAATCACCTTAAAATCTCCATATTATTTTAAAAAAAATCAGTTTTTCACCTGAATTCTTATCTCCAACATAACCAGCAATAGTGATCCCGAGTCCTTGGGTGTTCTTAGTAAGGCTCACATCAAATGCCTCAGCATCCTCTTCCTCGTAGCCCTGCGTGTAGACGCAGAGAAATGAGTCAGCATCACAGCACAAACCAAATGAAAGAGATGTTTTACTTTAGAACAGAAGAAAGGAAAATTGCGGCACATCAAAATACATTGTTTAACTTTGATTAATGAGCGCTCAGTACCTGTCAGCCAAAAATAAGACTCACAGTTACTGTGTGTGATCACAGGGATATGATGTTTGTCATTCACATTGTGAGTCACTAATAATTCATTCAAGTCAAAATAGAAGCGAGTGCTGAAAACGGCCATGAAATTGCTGTTTGTAGGAGGCTCGGAGCTTCTTTTTTTTTTTTTCTTCTTCTTTTTCTAGGAACGTAAAGCAAAGTGTGAGTCACAGGTGATGCAACCTGCAATTTTCTTTAATTGCATTTGTACTGGCTTGTCAAGCAGGAAGAAAAGATAAAACGGGATATGAAGGACCTGAAGTTTATGTGTGAAGTTTTTTATATATATAACTGTGTATGGTGTGTCTTGCATGGCAGGCAATTACCATCAGGGTGACGGGTTCTCGAGAAAACGCTTTATTGCGAGGATAGTGCGAGTCATAAAATCAATTTGAATGAGACACGCGTCTCTGTGATGTAAAAAAAAAAATTAAAAAGAGGTATTTGGGTTTACAGAGAAACAGATGCCCTTACCTGCTGTTCGCTGACAGTGGGCAGCACCACAGGCATGACAGAAGCAGAGGGAGTCTCTTCCAAAGGACCTCTGGTAACAACCAGCTTCACCCTGTTCCCGCACTGCCTCAGGACCTGGGCCACCTGGTCGCTGCCCATGCCGTGCAGGTCGGTGTCTCCGATTCTCAGGATGTGGTCCCCGCTGCGCAGGCGGCCATCCTGTGGCAAGAAATGATTTCTATATTAACTCTGCGCTCATTTTGGCATTGTCACTCCTAAGTGACAGGTAATTCTGTGCTTTCCTGCAATTAGCACATTCTCATTACACATAACTGACAGGAGTCATCTGTCTAGAACACTGAAAGTGTCATTGGCTGTGAGCGATAAAAAAAGACATCTCCTAAAGAAGTGACAGACACAGCTAAAGGGTCACCTGATCAGCGATGCCTCCAGGAAGTATAGTTTTGACTATAACCCCGGTGGTTTTTCCTCCAACAATACCAAAGCCAAGACCGGTGCCGTCGTTGACAAGCTCAATCGTCTCCACATGTTGCCACTGAGACAGTAACAGAAGTGAAACACAATGTTACCCAGTGTATTATTAGGAAAAATGTACACTTAACAGGTATGTTTGTTTTCTGTGTCGTGGTGCTGGATGGGGATTGCAGAGCAAAGTGCATGTCGTTTCTTAAGTCCCCACATGGAAACTGTGTCAGATCATAACACGCTCCTTGCAGAGGCCCCATTGGTGTGTCAGTGTATTCATTACCGCGCTGGAGTTGGCTGATAATGTGCTGGCAGCAGAGGGCGTGCGGGACACTGCAGGACTGGCCAGCTGAGGTATTGGCCCTCTGGCCACTGTGAGCTGCACCCTGTCTGAAGCACTCTGCAGGATGCCTATAGCCTGCTGGTGGGTCACTGTCTTGTCCAGAGGCTGGCCATTAATGGCCAATATCTGGTCGGCTTCTTTGAGTTTCCCATCGCTGTAACGGGGAAGAAGCATGCAGCAGAGGCAAGGACACAGAATGAGAACCCTTATAGTCACTAGATACCACATTATAGCTTTAATCTTTGTACCTGTAAATTTAAATTTGTCTTTGGGTGAATACATTTAAGGGTGTTTATATCTGAAACATGAAAAATGCAGCTTCCACTCTTTTAGGATTGGTGTGACGCAACATGTGTTGCAACAGCTCACAACAGCTTTACTCTGGTATTTCCTGGCAAGTATAAAAGTATCTCTAATCTCCCGAGAGAATCTGTAAACGCACCCACCTGACTGTCTGAAACAAAGTCCTAGAAATTTCAAATTAGAAATCAACAATTAACCAGATGCTGAAAGAATGTCTGGAAGAATGCATAGCAGCATGTTTTTCCTGCATACCAGTGAGCGACACTTCCTGGTTGAATTTCCTGGATGAAGATGCCGAGCTCTCCGCGGTTCTCGCTCTTTAGGCCCACCACGCTGAAGCCAAGACCTCCGGACACTGGCTTCTGCAGATCCACGTGCGTCACATAACGTCCCTGCGTAATACACACACAAACCTTTATATATATATGTGTGTGTGTGTGTATACATTGGCCTTGTGCTGATTCACTAAAGCATCAAAGCTACAGGCAGCCTTTAGAAGTCTATTTGAAGTGCCTCAAGAGAGAGGAGCACTGTGTGGAGTTTTCTTCTTTTTTTGACTCTCTTTGAATGTTTGGTTTGAGTTATAGGACTTATTAAAAAATAGTCTTGCCTATTTTTGTGTAAAAGTCAGTATAATGTTAAAAGATTGACAAAAAAAAGTCTACTGGGGTTTCAAAATAGACTTGCCACAATAGCATTATTTTAGCTTATGCGCATCCCTTTTCTTCTGCATATCCAGTTCTATTCTATTCATAAGCCTATCCCAGCTGTCATAGGGCGAAACACAGGGTACACCCTGGGCAGTCACACAGAGAGACACTTTGGACTGTGGGAGAGAGCCTGAGTACCCACACAGACACGGGGACGACATGCAGATTCCACACGCTTTGTCAATATATGCCATCTAGCTTAAACCGACAATAAATTAACAAAATGTTAGCACGCATTACAATAACTGCCTCCCTTCTAGCTGTTTGTACCTGCGCCATGGAGTGGATAATATGTTCAAATTCTTCGGATGACGTCTTGCCATTGACGTGCGTGGGAGCTGGGGTGTCTGAGCAGGAAACATGGCTGCCATTGGGCTTGGCTGCTGTGAGATCACTCCCTCGTGATAAAGGGACACTCCCCTGAAATGATAAAACAGAAATGTGAAAACTACAGATACCTCCCTGACACTTCTATGTTTACTCCTGGATTTTGGATCTTCCTTCTACATTCCTTTAAAGTGAACATGAAACACTACATGTATAAAAGTTTAGCCATCTTTCGCCTGATTGGCTGGCATACAGTGCTGTACTATATAGACAAATCATAAAGAAAAGCATAATAGGTCCACATTCAAACACATGAATGCTATTGAATCAAATCCAAAATGGCAATTGATCCCCATTAGTTGTGATGTTGCCTGCTGGGCTTTCAGTTTGAATGGAGCATAACAGCTCAGAAAATCTCCAAAGCGATCCTGTACACAGCAGCAGTTGCTGGCTTTAATCCAACCAAACACAATTAAAAGTTTTAAGGGACAAAACAAAAAAAGGCCCATTATGCCTCATTTGTACTCTGAACATAAAAGATCTTGCAAATTAAATTTTAGACACCAAAACTCTGGATCTGAGTGTCTAAAAAAAACACCGAGATGGCAGACAGTTTGTTATCCCTCCATGATTAGCTGGATCTATGGCACTCTAATCCTTCAGGAGATAATAGCTCTTAGCTGATGTTCCAACAGTGATGAGGCTCCAAATACAATATTTTTATCGGGGCCAGGGAGAAGCATCGCTGGCCATCTGGATGCTTTAATATGCTCGGCTCTTAATTACTGCAATGACTTTACTTGTGTGACAGATGAATTACATGAAGGCGACAACTACATAAAACAGTGTTTTCCCGATTTCATTAGCCAAAGGGTGTAATGTTTATGACTTTCCGAATTGGATTCAAAAGGACGGACGTAATGCACGGCAATAATTCTATAAACACTCCATTTGGCATATGGCGCTGCCAGGCTAAAGCTGTCCTTGTGAACTTGTGAAATTTGCATTAGGAAGTTGGACTGTGCGACTTTCAGAGCTTCGAGAACATGTACTGTACATCACGCTTCCTTTAAATACAGTCCCAGATTAGCCCTCAGAAACAAAACTCCGTTGGACAGGACACATTAGTGCTGCACACAGCAAACAAAACCCCGTGGGCCCGGCTAAGTTAGCGTAGCATGCTGCTAAGTTGCCGTGCTCATGCATGAGCTTTGTTAGCTGGGGCCCAGCTAAGAGGATTAAAGTTCCAGTTTGGTTCTTGAACATTTAAGAAATTGTTTCTGCCCCACTTCACACAGTGGCAGCGGCCTCTTTCTCATTGGAGAGTAGGGCCTTGTCGCCATAGCGACGTGGGCTAAGCAAGGCCTAACTAGCAGAGCCAGAAGATGGGCAGTGACTGTGTGTGTGTGTTTGCGTGTCAGCCTCTTGTCTCAGAACAAAACACAAAAACAAACCATCTCCCCAAATTGGTTCTGCTTTACACGGCCACACAAACACAGCTTGGGTCTGAAAGCCCCGAAGAAACATAACACACTTATAGTTGTTGCTTTTTTATCTATTCATTTCTCAAAAATATTACTATTGTTATAACACAGAAAAGGACCATCTTTTGGTTTGAGCGAACTTTAAGTTGAATGGCTGCTTCTTAAGTTTTCTATTATAAAACAGAGGAATCTGCACACAGACACACACACACACACAAAAGAAGGTACCTATTCTTGAAATAAGTCAAATCGCTGGCGCACAAAAATGCCACGGGGCTTTTTAAATCTAAATTCCACAAGGGGTAAAAAAGCGAACATCCCTTCCTCCCAGTGCATAGCTCGCATACTTTCGTCTCTTTCTCTGAAACGCTTACCCTGGCCCCTTTCCTCTGTGACTTGAGAGCGCTTTCCTTCCACTCAGATGTTTAATTCTCAATGGGGAGAATCAGCCAGAAAAAAGTATCTCTGCTCATGTACCCATATTATATCTGGCTTGTGTGGACCCTGACAGCAATTTGGCCATAGCGGCAAACACTACTGGGAATGGGGATTGAAAGGGTGAGGGGAGGATGTCTTGACATAAGCCAGAAGTAGAATCAGTGAGGTCACCAAGGAAGCAGGGAGAGATAAAAACCTGAATAAGGGTATCAGAAACATTCCAGCCTAGCTGAGGTAGAGCTAAAGCAGGAGTTCCAGTTTTATCTTAGAAATTCCTTTTTTGTTTTGTCATGATGCTGAAAAACCACTGACAAAATCCCACAGCAGGTTCACTGAATACTGTTACAGTCTGGTCAGAGTGAACGAATTCAGATTGTCCCACAGACATGTAGAAATAGACAATAGCCAACCTGTAAGAACAGACACTTTAGCCACAACAGCAGGCTGGTCAAGGTGCAAAAGGTGAAGTCAATTAAACGCTAATGAGATTGGGAAAAGAACAAAGGAGGGAAGTAAAAGCACAGGAGGCCGCATGAGGAGCTAACCTTCAAAATAAAATAGGAAGTACGCCAAACAGTGAGGCAGAGGAGGATGAGACGTGATGACGGAAAACACCCAACATAGAATAAAAATACAATAAAAATCCAAGAATCAACAGTAATCTTAAATAATTACAAAGATCATGACAAGAGATATCATATTCCCAAAACAGGGATGTCTGTTCATACAGCTGGATTCAACAGTGGAGTTCACCGGGAACATGGGAAGTGCAAAAAAAGATCATCAAGGATAAAAAAATTAAAGATGAAAAGCACAAACTGTTTCACTTCAGCTTCAGCTTCACAGCTGCCCCACAGACCGGTTGTACCACATACTTTCTACACTGGCTGCATGGACAACAAATCCTCTCTACAGGTAGATGGACAGTCCGTGACTGCCTGTTGTCTGCCTTTGCACTACCCCCACTGAAGCATCCAACAAGCATGAGAATGGCACGTGTTTAAGACACTGACCATCCCTTAAATGGTTGCTGTCTGGAGTTTATGTGTGTTAAATATTAGAATTTAGCATAATTTCAGTGGTCAGAAGCCAAATATTCTCAAAACGCACCAGTCAGCCCAACAACTCCAGCATCACTTCCATTGCATACACAACTTCAACACTCAAGAAGGCATTTAGTGCACACAGTGTACGACATGTAACTAACGGCAGTATCCAAAATGAGTCCTGCCACAACTGTCGCCAGTGTGAAGCCATTAAAATGGGAATTCAAGGAGCCTGTGGCTGGAATAATACCTTCAGTTTTACATTAAGTCTGGGCAGGTCCCATTAAAGGCTAGGTTATGTCTCAACATCAAATGTCACCAGGAACAAGGTCCTGCCTCAAGCACTCCTCCACTACAATGGTACTATGAAAAATGAACAGCAGGTCCTAGTCCATATCAAATGACACAAATGCATCTGTTTAAATAAACTTCTATAATAACAATCTACTATCCTGTGCTATGCCATCATTTTTGTAGTTTATGAAATCTGATTAAATGAACCCGGGATCAGCATGTTATAAATACATCATTCTTATTATTACCCTTAGTTAAGCTACCACAGGCCTAGTTTTTGGGCCATGATGCACTGGATGGTTCTTATTCATTCACCTCTTTTCACTCATTGTGTTTATAAACCACTCTGCATTTAATTGTTAGTTATTACAAATCTGTGGCTCTCTCCCACAGTGTCTTTTGTCCTGTCTCCCTCCATTGTAGAGTATTTACACCTTGAGACAACTACTGATAAGTTATATTAATGTATAAATATTACATTTAAAGTAAGTAGAAAGTGTTTTTAACCATCTGTGACATCATATAATCGCTATCCTTAAGACACACAGTCTAAGAAAAACATGGCATAAGAAATGTGAGCCAAATTGGAGGAAATATAAAACCTTTAAGCAAAAAGGTTTGGGGTTTACCTGATCTCTGAGATGCTGGACAGACTTCTGCAAGGCCAGGATCTGATGGAAGAGGGGGCTCTGGAGCACTGACTTGAGCAGGCTGAGCTTCTCCTCAGTGGGCACTTCTCCCCGCTCCTTGAGTTTGGCCTGGAGTCGCTCCACCGCCTGCAAGGCACGCTGCGTGTCTGCAAACCGTCGCATGTTTCAGTGACGGCGCCAGAGTGAAGGCGACGACGCAGGCAGCCGGAGGTGTGGGAGTGACAGAGGTGGAGAGAGGTGGCGAGGACAAAGACTTCATCAGTTCATGGGTGAAGATAGCGAGGGTGGGAAGAGTGTTTGGATATTACCTAATTTATTCAGTTAGGCATCCTGATTTAATTATTAAGAGGATTCTTTTTTTTAAAAAAAGCCTCCACAACCATTTGAAACATAACTTTAACATATTTATGTTTAACAATAATTCAATGACTTGTAAATGTATAGATGGAAAAATACGCAGTCACATATCACAAACTAGGCTTAGTTAAGGCTGGTTGACTCTCAACAGGCCTATATCAAAATCATGTAGCCACAAGTTTTTGCACAGAAGAAAAAAAAACTCAATTTTCAATGCACTGCTTGTTTTCGGAATAGCAATGTTTCCTTTTCTTGACTTTAGGGTCAAATGGTGGTTACACAGGAGCGTAGAATGAATGGTTATCAGGAGGAAAAGATAAAAGGACTGGGACCTCCACGCTTTGTTCGCTGGATCCTCTATAAGCCCTACAACCGAGTAACTCCAGAGTGGCTTGTTAGTAAGGATGGGCCAGCCAGATGTCATCTGAGCAAAAATGAAGCAATTTCAGAAGCTCACCAACTGTGACTAACACCTAATAGGCCGTGCACGAGGTCCAAAACACTTTTTGCACTGAAAAGCTTTGTTGCTTGAACAAAAAGTTGTAAATAGGCCAATAACACTTGAGCCCTGTAAGATTTTTTCTGCTCACCACTGGTTTAGTCCAGACAAATGTAAAATTTCCACTGTCCTTCCCTCGATGTGTATAATTAGGAATACTAAATCAATGTGGCATGGACAGTTGGGTCCATAAGTGTCTGAACAAAGACACTTTTCCACAAAAGTACTGCATTAACTGTTTACGAATTACAGCCAAGCTAACATAATTTTTAATATAAGGACTGTAAGAACCCATTAGCATAAGTTAATGCTGTTTTTCGCCCGTGTAGATGCTGCTAGGTGTTTACTGCAGTCACCTTCATGTGCTGCTTGTTTGAAGCCCTTTGCTGCAATTAGTTTTGTCTTTAGTAACTGAAAAGCATGCTCTGTTGAACACTAGGTCACTTACATGTTCATTGAATTGATTCTGTAGTATGCTTTGGGTCATTTTCCATTTACACTCTAAAACACCATCCAACCAGTTTTGCATTTGGCTGAATCTGAGAAGTGTATAGCTCTTTATACTTCAGAATGTATCCTGCTTTTACCAGCAGCCACATCAACAATAAACACTTGTGACCTAGGTCTACTGGTAGCCTTACATACCCATAGAATAACATTGGCTTCGTGTATGCTTTGGATCGTGAACTGTTCCTTGCCTTCTCTATGCTTCTCTCCCATAATTTTGGTTTAACTTAACCTTGGTTTCACCTCTCAAAATACTTTTTTCAGAACTGTGCCGGCTCTTTTCGATTATTTCTGGTCTAGTCAAAGTCTAATCTGTCCTTCCTGGTCTTGGGGGTAACCGGGAGTTTGTACTGTGTTGCATGAAGGCATCTCTTGATTGTATGATATGCCTACATCCCGGAGTGTAGTCTTGACTTGGTTATATGTTGTTGCAAAGTTGTTTTGATTAGTCGTTGAAGTAATTCTGTAACTACCCACTTTAGTTTTCTTTCGATGTTGAATGCACCAGACTGACGAACTCTCTGACAGGTTTATTTGGGTTTTTTAGCTTAATGATGGTGTTCCTCATTTGCATCATTGTCTCTTTAAAACCTCAGATTGAGTGTTCTATTGAACTGCTAATGCTGGCATAAAGTTCAACATTTGGACTCATTACTTTCCTCATAAATGAGTAATGAGGGAATCGACCTCACCTGCCAATGAAACTGCTTGTCAGTTGAATGTCCAACTACATTTGAACGTCTGAAAATGGGGTGCTATGTATAAAAATGGGGTAATTCCTAAACAGTTAATGCAAAACTGTTGCAAAACCCCTTGAATTAAAGTTAAAAGTCTGCACTTCAGTCACATCTTGACTAATTTAATTAGAAATCCACCGTGTCTGTGTACAGGGGCAAAATCACAAATAACGCGTCACTGTCCAGAAACCTAAGGACCTAACTATGTGTGAGTTTGCAGAAGAAAAGGTGGTCCTTGAGCAAAGCCTAGGAGTCACAGATACATCAGTCAAATGTGCTAATTGCCATAGACCTACCGGGAAAGAAGATGACATTTACCAATGGCAGGAATAATGAGCTGACTAAATGTTTAACTGTAGAGTGATAAAGAGTTTAAATACTTTAAAACAAGCTTCTTTTTTTGTGGAACCCAACCAATAAATCTGTATTTTCAGCCAAAATGGACTTATTAAAGATCTGGAGCTATATGAAAACTCTGATTTTGTTTTTTAATAATAACGCAGAAACTATGCTTAGGCTAATTTAGAATTAGTGTTATCAGTTTTTCCAGCAGAGCAGTGCCTGGAGCACAAGTATTCATCACAGTTCATCATTTGCAGCTGACAAACACACAGTCAACATTCCCGTCCTGAGAGTGACCACAGATTGCTGTTTTAAGGAAAGAAGCTGGCAGCACCAATTTGGCATCATGCTTGACAGTTGGGCAAATAAATCTCTATGGGCACAAACAAACAATCAAATTTATGGCAACATTATCAGATATGGCAACATTGGCAGCCCACGGACATTGAACTGAATCCAGGGCCTCTTACGCTGGTTGAGAAAACTCTCAGCTTAAGCCAAATGTGCAAAGCACAGCCAGCAGAGACGGACACCCAAACGCCCGTGCAAAAACTGCTCATTTTTAAAAGAAGATTTTCTTTTTTTTTGATTATGGCAGTGTTGAATCTTAATTAAACCGAGTACTGGTACTGGATTCAGCAGTCTGCTATCATGACCACACTCAACCCTAAAGCTGGTTCAATCATGGATGAAATCATGAATATTTTATAGATGCCTGGCATAAAACAATTCAAAAACCAAATACTTACCCATTGTTTCTATCATTTTTAGAGCGCCGGATGAATGTGTAGTTTTCCCTTCATCGAGGCCTGAAAATGACAAATTCAGTATTTAATGTCTTTTTGTGAGCAATCAGAGAACTAAATATTAGACCACTAATTCATGCTGTTTTCTTTTATTTTTAACTCCCATAAAGCTCTTGGAGCAAGAAAAATGGCTCATGCTCCTCCTGGGTTCTCCTCCCAACTTACACATTTTCTGTTCAAAAGATTAACATTAAAAAGAAACTAGATTTATTTCATTTCTGTTAGGTCCATATTTATCTCTGAAGAATGCTTCACTGTGTGCATCAGAGCACCATTGTGCTGAAGAACTGTCCCAGTTTGTCGAGTCTCTCGACAAACCGGCTGCCAGAAAAGCGCTTCTACTCAAGCTTCTTAGTTCCCTTGTATTCCACTAATGCTCTTATTGATGAATAAATACTAAGTAATTTACATTACTGAAATTTCATACAGATGAAGCTTGAGTATCCATTTTGCTTTTATCAGATAAATATCATCTTACTTCATACAACCCTGATAATTAATTATCCTCTCATACAACAATCTTATAAGCTGCTTTAAAACTAACACAACACCCTGCTAACATGACAATTTTCAGATTTAATTGTTGTTCATTTTTTTCCTTATAAATTAAAAGTTTACACTGACTTTTTATTTGCAGTGTTACTTAGCTCATAAATGAGTGTTTAAACTGTTGGTTAATATTAGGAGTGGGGGGTGGGCAAGCAGATAGAGCACAGTATTGCACTAATTTAGGTGGTGATATTGTATTAGTTCTGCGACACCAAAAAAGACATTTTTATTAGCTAAATTAAAATTCTTTGGGGACTGCTACAAACAAGATGGATCATCTCGTGCAACACCAATCTGAGATAATGGTAACTGTGCAAACTTACTTTACACTGGCTCGACCAAACTTGTGATTGTCCAGAGGCTTGAGGGTGATAGCACAGGTCACCTGATACGAGGTAACCTTTCTGCAAATAGTTGCAGACTGACTTGGAATGACTGCAATCGCTCTCATTGTCAAAGGTTTGCAAATAAATGCTGTCTAATTTACAGATAGATTGAGTCTTTGTCAATGAGCACAACGCGAGAGGACTCAACTCCACTGGCTACCAGTTGTTTGTATTCTGGTTATATTCCCGTAGAACCGGAAGGCTGCTGAGTGTAAATGTAATAGTTAAATGTTTCTGTGTATGCACACAGATTGCATGTAATTGTCAAACTGACCTCAATCAATCAAGATTGATATCAGACTTATAGCACAGTGAGCTGGTCTTATGGCAACATTAATGTCAGGTTTTAGTGACAGTGCTGGTGTGTTTAATTGTCATTTGCCTTTTCATTATCATTGAACAACAACATTATGGTGGTTACCACTGGCTTTTATAATGTCTATGGTAACACACAGCAAAAGAGGAAAAAATCGCTTATATTCTGCACAAAAAAGTACCTAAAGGGATACCTAAAGGGATATCTAAAGGGAACATCTCCCACCCCATGCAGGAGACTCTGACAGCACTGAGCAGCTCCTTCAGTGGGAGACTGCGGCACCCACGGTGTGGGACGGAGAGATTTCGCAGGTCTTTCCTCCCCACTGCTGTCAGACTCCACAACAAAGACTTTAACTGATCAAACACACACATCCACACATGTGCAATAACACTAAGTGCAATAATCTTTTCTGGCATCGTTATATTTTTACTCAGTTGTATATAGCATTTGTATTCTATTTTTATCTTATTGTATATTTTATTCTATTTTATTCTACTGTATATAGTATTTTATTTTATTTTATTCTGTACAGTTGTGTACTGTATTTATTCTTATTGTATTCTAATTTTTGCTTCATAACTTTTACATTGTCCACTTCCTGCTGTGACAAAACAAATTTCCCACGTGTGGGACTAATAAAGGTTATCTTATCTTATCTTACCTGATTGTGAAGTAATCAGCTCATGAATTTATAGTTATTATTTTAAATTCCCTAAAAGCTGCTTCAGTAAATCACCCTTGCTATTGACTGGTGTCATCGTGCTTACTGTTCCTTTCAGACACATATTTTCTGACTATTTTACCTGGAAAAAGTCTTAATTTACCAATATTTCATTGTACCATTGTGCTTGAAATCAAAGTCTCATTTTGCACAATGGGTGGATTCAAACATCTATGTGAAGTCTGGCTATTTGTTCTATCTAATCTGTCAAAAAATATATATCTTTGTGAAACTAACTCCAAATGCTGCCTTGGAAACAAAAACCTGTTACCTTCAAAGTGCATGCAATCAGATCAGAAAGGCAAGAGAAAGGAGAAGTGACTCCTCTACTGTGTGAAAAAAAAACAGTGCCAATAAGCTCATAAAGACTCCCGGTGCCTTTAAAGCTTTAAAAGCTAACAGTAATGCATGATGAAGGTGATCATGTTGTTTATATTTGACTAATTCTTTTAAGGAGTGCTTGCTAACAAAGCCCATGCAGGGAACATCGCACTTGGCTGCTGAGAGTGGCTTTGTAAGCAAGCGTGATATGACAGGGAGACGTTACACGATTAAAGGAGATTGCTCAGACAATTAAAAGCCCTGTATAGACTCTCAGAATAGCTGCAGTATCTGTGGCAAAAGGATCACCACAGCTCTGGATTGTTTATGCATTTGCTTCACTCATCACTGCATGTGTCCTACCCTTTATGCTGAGTGATGAGCTAGTATGTTAGCCGTGTATTACACTCATGTAGTGGTGTGTTTATGTAATAAATCTGCCTTCACACGCACCTTACAGTCACTTGTGGCAACGGTAGTATACTATATGTGTTTTTTTTTAATGACATATGTGGTTCAGTGTCTGAAAGTAGCTTTACCATTCCTTAAGTGAATCACTTAAGGATGCACACACTATAGTGGTATGTTATGAATCACAGAAGGCCGGAGGAGCTCATTAGCCGCTATTACACACTAGATATCAGCCTCCAAAAAAGTAGTTCAGCTCCGAAGGTAGCATTTCTTTGCTAAAATAATCATTAGTGAGGTTTGTGGCGAGTATAGTTAGCTAATAAAAAAACGCAGTTATTTTATCGCGGAGTTCCTACCCACCAAAAATCAAAGAAATTAGCACTATACCCGTGTTATTTCTTGTTTAATAAAGCGTTTAGTACGTCGTATTTGTTTAAAGCTGGTATATCCTGCCCAGGTTCGGTGGTGTTTTGAATACAGTCGACAAGGCACTCGGGACAATCCGATTTTCTCAACCCCTCCTCCTCCTCCTCTTTCCCCATCTCATCTAGCAAGAAAGCAACAGGCTTCCCGACGCGGGGACGGGAAAGAAGTTACACACTATCAGGGCTCTGTATGGCCACAGAAAATCGCCCAAGCTGGCTTCTTGCAGTATATATAAACACTTTTACTTGAAAAAAAGCCTCTTGGATCTATTTAAAGGCAGCCTGGTGTGATTATGTGGCCAACCGCTACAGAAGACGTCTCACAATATTTTCCTCTAATTAGCGACATTAAAGCTAACAAAGGGGGTGTCTAGCTTGAGAAAAGCTGAAGTTAGTACACACCGAAGACTTCAGTAACGTTTCCTTAAGCGAAACCCGTTTAAAGAGAGTCACTTACATGAGTGTGGACGCTCTGCTTTCCCGGCGGCCAGGATCTTGAGCTATCCTCTGTTGTCCTGCGGCTAACGGCGCACTGACTGGGGCTTAAAGATGGGGCGTAGAGTAACTCGATCCTCTGTGGACACTTCCAGCGATAGCCGCACCGACAGTTCAGCTGGGGCTGAAGCGCCGCTTGCTGGCTGCCCTGACAACCAGGCCCCACATACATGGAAGAAGGCCTGGCTGCAGGGCCAGAGCTAAAGTCCCAAAAACAAAGCAAACTCACATAAACTTTAAATGCACACTTAAAAAGAAGTGCAATTTCAACAGTACAATTAAGTTTGTCTGCAGAACAGAGAAATCCTGCTCCTGTAAATGAAATAACTATTTGTGTATAAATTGTAAGAAATAAATGTGTAAAATTATCCAATTTCTCAGATTAAACTGTGATTATAACACTTTTTTGGGGGGGTTATTTAATAGAAAAGGATCTTGTTTCAATTAGTGTTAGAAAAAACCCAGAAATTTATATAGATTTTTTAAAAACATGAATCTTTCTGTTATTTAATTGCTTATTTGTTAGTTTGGTGTATTATTAATGAAAACAATGGATTTTTTTATCACTAGGAAAAGCTGTAAAACTTTTCAAAATACAGTTTAAAGTAAAAAAATTTATGGCCTCCCTCAAATTTTCCAAAGCTGTCCAGTGAGCCAGATCGGAGCCTTCGCTGGGTGGAATTTGGGGGGGGAGAGAGGTAATGTCTGTAATGGACATTATCTTGGCTAGCATCCTCTCACCCATCACCTCTATGGAGTCTAGGGGCTGGCCAGGATGGAGCTGGCCCTCTTTACCAGTCTATGCCTTCTCCTGCCAAAGTGCCACCCGACTTAATAGATGCTGTAACAAGAGAGACAGAGGGGCATAAGGGGTTAACCTGGCCTGCCTATAAACCGACGTTTAAGTGGAGAAAAGACAGCAGAAAACAGCTCTCCAAGTGCTTTCATGGGGCAAACAACAGGAAATTACAGATAAATCACAGCAAAACTTTCACAGAAGGTTATTACCTGAAAAAAGTTGGTCTGGGAGACAAACACACACAGCCCAGCGATTTTGTCCGAGGCAGTTAAACTTGGCCCTTAAAATTATTACTTTTGAGGAACACCTGACCTCAGCGACCCGAACGTGAATCACAGGTGCAGAAGTGTATTTGTTTAAGTGCCCTTGAGCAAACACACAGTCTCTAAAATGCATAAAATACACTATAAAGGAAGAGTAATATTGCGCTCATTCATATTAGATATATTGAAGTCACCGTGAGGCCCATGCCTACCATGACTGGGGCCCGGGGATGTATTTGTTTTAATAATTCATGTTTTCTCTGCATTTTTTTTATATGCTGCACTAATTATAAACAATTCAACGAATTGTTGGAACGGTTTTCAGTCAATCCAAAGCATTTGTGTGAGAGTCCAATCAACAGGGCAGTTTATGCTTCTAATTAAATATGACTCCCATGCACTGCTAGCTTGTTAACCACATACAGCTCACCCACACACTTACGCATGAATACTTCATGCTGCCACCCACACAAGTTCATGGAAAAGCTAGATATTTGTCTAATATGCATTTAAGTGTAATGAACAGTATACTCTGTGCTTTTATTACTTCACAAGATGATGTGATTTTAACTCAAAATGCAGAACATTTAGTAGACACGAGAAACAAACTTGTCATCTGTTAATTGTGACTCAGATCTAGCAGCACAACAGAAATGTAGCAGTGCTGTAATTTGCATTGTTTTCCACATTGTTGCAAAGAAAAAGCAACTATTAGGCACTGGCTGGTCAAGAAAGCCTCTTAATACTATTTCTGCCCTCTCCAGAATTGCTTTTATTTTCATGGATCAAGACCTGAGAGGAGAGCAGGAAAGAACAGGGTCAGTCTGTAAGAAGTCATTTCACCAACGGGGAGAGGGATACAAGCTGCTTTCAGGGAGCTGATACTGACTAAATCCCTTCACCATTTATATCTTTACTTCCACCTCCCTGCTTATCCACCCTGTAACTCCCCTCTTACTCTGACAATAAGCCACTTTTATGTGGGAGGTCTGACTCAGCCAAATGCTGAGAAAGACAAGAGATTGAAACAAGATAGAAAGGAAGAGAGGGGAAAAAAAAACATCTTAGCTCAGTGTTAAGCAGCTTCAGCATTTTATATTTTTATACCTGCCTGTCACAGGCCTTCAGCATTAGTCATTGTTTGAGACAGCCTAGTTAAATCTGTCATAAATGGATTCAGATCTCTTTTTCTCAATACTCTGAAAAAGGATTATTTTAGCAGCATTTAACTGTTTTTTGGACCAATTCAGCATTTGATGTACAAAGCTTTGCAAAAGTCACGAATCATCGCTTATTTCCTTATATTTTGCTTCCAAGGAGCCAGGTTTTATTGCTCTTGAGCAGTAGTTCTCCAGGCTTTCTGAAGGTCTGTCATAGTTTATCTTTGGTCACGGGCTGCTTTTTACTCATTTTCAGTTACGTTTGAATGATTCATTGGTCAGTGTTAAGTGACTTAACGTTAACTTTTGAATCAGAGCCATGACCTACAAATGAAAAAGGCGCCTAACTCAAGGGAGTGTCAACTAGTGCTGTGTATACACATAAAAGACAGTTTACCAAAAGAACAATTGCTAGCACAAAAACAGGTGATTTGTTCACATTTCTTTAGTGGAGTCTATAAATAATGTCGAGGATAACACGGTTTGACAGGCATAAAATAGTATTTTTGCATCAACAGGATGATTCCCACAGAGATATTAGCTGAAAACTTGGCATATTTCAGCACAGCACCTCAGAAACTGGACAAGTGTAGTATAGAAGAAACTGTAGCAGACCTAAAACGTTATCTATTGCAAATGAACAGTATGTGAAAGCAATGTCCTTAAGAAAAAGGTGGGAAAAAGACAGCAAAGAGTTGACACAGGACATGAGAGATGCTACTGGACCTTCAGTTGATCCGTTTACTGTTACTGAAGCCTCATCAGAAATAGTCTCAGTGGAAGACTGGCTGTCAAGAAGCCTTTCTTAAGAAAGGGAAACAGGGAGAAAAGCCTGAGAAATGCCAAATTACATAACAACTGGACTGAAAATCAGTGCCAACAAGTCTCATGGAGCGATTAATCCACATTTGAAATTTTGAGTTCAAATCATTGTCAACAGAGGCACTATGAATGGTTGGAGCTGCATTTCAGTCAGGGACTCAAATATTATTTACAGAAACAATGAATTGGAAACATAATTACACAGAAACGTACAGTCAGATTTTGATCCACCATGCAATACCATCTGGAAATGACTGACTTAATTTTTTAACATGACAATGATCCCAAACACACTGCCGTTGCATTAATATTATACCTGGATAGAAAAACACACAGTGGAACATTATCAGTCTTGGATTGGCCTCCTCAGAGCCCGGACCTCAACGTTATTAAAGTCATGTGGGATCCTCTTGACAGGGAACAGAACAAAAGGGAGCCAAAGAAGAACTTTGAATGTCCTTCAAGGTGCCTGGAGAACTATTCCTGAAGACTGCTGAAAGAAATTATTATTATTTCACATTTTCTGAGCAAAGGAAAGTTCAAGTTAGTTGTTCAGTTCTGCATTTTATACAATTTATTATGATTTAAATTTCCAAGTGTTCAAAAATATGAATATAAGAAAGTAAAATGTGTCAGTACTTCAAATTTGATACTCGTCTGTGTCCAATATCAGAGTTGGTGTAATTTCTAGTACAACAATCTAACGTTGCACCTTACACATATAACAATAAACTCCCGGTTGTGTTGGGATCAAAGTCTTTCTATGTGACTGTGCTAACAGTAACAAAGGTACTGGCACACTTAATATCCATGTTAACATGATTAACACTATTACCAACATATATGTTGTGTGAATAGTGTGCAGAAAGCTAATACACAGTACTTTGCACCACTTACGTTCACACAGCCTGATTGCAATTGACTGTGGAGATTAATCCGACGAGTGATTATTCAAGGGCGCTGTGATTCAGCAATACAACAACATTTTTAAAAATCACAGTAATTTCCTCTACACTGCACGAAAACTACACATTTGCATGAAAAGTACAGCTTTCTAGATATCATGTTTTATTGGAAACACACTTGCTATATGAAGTCATATGGTGTAATAAAAAAAAACAACCTGAAGGAATCACAAATTCAGTGTCTGAATCATATTGGCAGAGTGAGTGCTGGCATTGTCTGACTGTCTTGATTTATTGCCAATAAATCCATCAACATTCAAATAGCCTTTGGAACAAAATTTTCCCAAATGGTATAAAAAAGCTCACGGAAAGATCTGAAAGTCGTACTTTTATTTTTCATATTAAAAGGTCCAGCCTGAATAATTCACTAAGTACTTCTGCAGCACTCTATAATACAGCTTCTTGACCACTGTGGGAGTGCGTGTTGGGTCAGTGCTAGTAAATGGCAAAACAAAAGGAAAAGACTAGAAGATTTAAGAGTTTTAAAACTAGAAGGTTGTCTTGATGGTGGCCTTACAGTAGGTATTTCTAGTCTTGTATCAGTAGTTCCTCAGGGTCAGAAAACTGAAAATTGGAAGTTTGGCCTGATATTGTCGTCGAGCAAAGGTCACATGAATCGTAGGAAATCAATAAGCCTGGTCCTGTTGGGAATGTGAATGTGCAGATGGAATTTAATGCTGGTCTCGGGGCTACTTTTGAAGATTTTAGACACTTTGAGAGGTCGTTTTGTGTCTTGGAGGGTTTAGTCAGAAGGAAAGTCATAGGGTCACCCAAAAATCAATCACCCTCTGCCACTTGAGAGCATCAATGTCCGTGGCAAATGTCAAGCCAATCGAGACATAAAAATTAAATCAAATGAACAGAGTTTTTTTTTTAAATGACTGATGAACTGCAACCCTCGCTTTTCTCTGGTACTCAGCACAGATCCGGGTCAGACATGTAATACTAAAGTAAGAAAAACGAGTTTACAAGACAATGGTGGTATATTGCAAGTACAATATAATCAGTAAAGAGCTTTACATGCTATGAAAGATTAGAGTATATTTTTTCAGAATTTCAATGTGCAATAACCAACAGTTGTGATATGAGTGAACGTGATTAGTCATCAAGTATCTTCAATGTGTGAGCGTTGGCATCTGTGCCATTACTTGCTATAAGTCGTTGATTGCTAACCCGACCTGCTAGCTTATTACCGACAATTTATTGCCTCCATCTTCTTTTCAGCTTTCTGTAACGCTACACTAAAAGGAAATTACAACCTGCATTATGTGAAAGAGCTGTGAGAGAAGGTAACAGACAGACAAGTCCTCAATATCTGACCTCAGGGAATCTGACAGCTGAAATTAGGGCCTTAAAGCTCATATTTCACAGTGTGTATTGCTCTCGGTTTCATTATATAGCATTGAAGGGCTTCTGAATGCACTGTGAGTCACAGCAGGTGAGGTGAGCAGCTATAACGTTGAATTGATGATGTATCAAATGTCCACTCAGTCTTTAAAAGCTAGCGCTGCTCTGTTTCGAAGAGGGAAAAAAAACTTTGGTTAATTTATATATGACCAAACTGCGCCTTTCACCAAATGTCTTTATATTTGAGTCCGCATCTATTATTGTATTTGATTGACACCGTCACAGCATGCTTTTCACTGTGTTAAATTGCAAGTCTTCTTTGAATAACTCTACAGGTGGTTTGACTACATTCACTGCTGTTATGAAGGCATGTCATACAGACTCTATCCAGCTGTGACACATTATATAATGTTGCCTTTAAAATTGAATTTAAGTGTTCAACTTTAGGTTGATAACTCTTGGGTAATAGTTTAGCCTTTGTCTTTTAAGAAAGATTTTCACATATTTCTTCTATTATAACTCAGATTATAAGAATTTAAACCCAATTTTTTTCTTGAAGAACCTTAAAATGAATAGTAGCCATGCTAACAGCTGTGTGAGGAGGCTAGTTAGCATGCTAACTTGTTGATAGTGAATTTCTTAGCATGTTTAGCTTTGCTTCTTGGTTGACTATATTTAATATGTATGTGAATTAGCACTAAACAAAAAGTACAGTTGATTTTGAAATGTGACCTTTAAAAAAAGAATAGTATTTAAAGTATTTATGGCTCTAATGTAGCTTTGTGTTAGCTGAGACATGACTAGCATACAGTAGCTGTGTCCCAAAACATAGGCTGCATCCTCCTGTGCCCGCTTTTGTAGACCGATTATGTCACAGCGACGCGACGAAGGCTGTACCAATTTGTAGACTCCTCCGAATCCGGAAATGCGTCCTCCTTTTCCCCAGATTTGAAGGATGGGTCGGGTGTATCCTTCGTGGCCCACCATATCCCAGAATTCATAGTGCAGCCTAGCCAATTCCAGTTTCCGACAATGGCGGCTGCTACTAAGTTTTAATATTAGTCTTATTACTCTTTGTGGGTTTTTAACATATTTTCAGGGGAAAAGGCAGCTGTGTAAACTTCAAATATCTGCTTGGTTTATCAAGATATTGCATATTTGCAAAAGTGTGTTTCAGAGACGTCTGTTACCCACCAGATCCATAGCGAGCTGGGGGTTCAAGGGTCACTAGAACAGCGGTGAGAACAGCGGACTCCCGGCTTAATCGTTTTCAGACCCCCGCGGTCTTTCACTGCTCAGGTTAAACATGATATATAAGTCACTCAGATAACTGAAAAATGTTATTGTTTGGCTTTTTTTTTAGTGTTTTATTTGTTCAGGAGTAAATCGGTTTGGCTAAAATCTGAAGGCTAGACCGCCCCATTTCATAGCCTTGCACTTCCAGTCTTCGGAGGACCCGGCTCACGTAGACCGGGAAGGCTGGGTCCTCCGAAGGATGCGGCCTAGGTTTTGGGACACAGCTAGTATCTCCCTGGAGAAGATGAGAGAGTTAAGCTAATAATGTTGCCTTTTAAGGTAAGTAAAAACACTGTGGGTACAGGCGTTTGAATATTTGTCATAATTTTTAAAGCCAAGTTACACTGACGTGGCTTGTATTTGCATCTAAATCACTTTGTCAGCATCTTATTTTATCAGCATTTTCACACCACACTTTTAAGAGAGATGATCAAGGAGTTGCCTGTCACGATGATAATAAATAATGTAGTGCTGTTTGTTGAAAAGCTGAGGAAGTAGCTGCCATGTTGCATGTGTGACAGGGTATAAAAAATGGTTCTTGTCAAGAATCTCTAAGAAAACTGCTTTTTAACTGATCTTTGATGTAGTGATACACATGACCACCTGCTTACAGTAAGGCAACATTTCTAGACAGCCACTTAAATTTTGAGTATGAGCCTACAGAAACACAATACACTGAATTTCATCAGCTTCTAAATCAAAGCCAGATGTGCTAGCAAACAGATGCCTTTATGCAGGTCTGTGAAAAACTAAGTACACCACAATTCAATAACTTGTATAACCATCTTAGCAGCAATAACTTGTAGTAGCCATTTTCTGTATGACTTTATCAGTTTCTCACACTGTTGTGGGGGAATTTTGACCCGCTCTTCTTTACAGTGTTGGTTCATGTCATTGATATTTGTGGGTATTCATTTATGTACAGTTTCTCTAGAGGACCAACCACAGTATATCAATCAGGTTGAGGCCTGGACTTTAACTGGACAACAGCATATTTCATTTTGTTTCCCCCAAACATTCTGTTGTACATTTGCTGCTGTTTTTAGGATCATTATGTTGTCCTACGTTAGCTGTTGGACAGATGGCCTCAAATCTTCAGGAGTTCATGGTCAACTCGGTGACTGCAAGATTCCCATATCCCGTGGCTACAAAACAACCAAATCATTACCCTCCCACCACCATGCTCGATAAGCATTTATGCTCATACGCTGTGTTTGGTTTTCACTAAATATAGTGGTGTGCATTATGGTCTAACATCTCCACGTTTGTATGTCTGTCCCAGGGACATTGTTCCAGAGGTCTTGTGGTTTGTGCAGCTGCAATCTTTGCTACCATGTTCTCTTTAGAGAGAAAAATCCTTCCAAGCAAGCCATACTTATTGAGTCTGTTTCTAATTGTGCTGCCATGAACTTTAACATTTAACATGTTATCTGAGGTCTATAGTCTGACATATAGCTCTTGGGATTTAGCAGTTTCTTGGAGCACTGCACAGTCTGACCTTGGAGTGAATTTGCTGGGACGTCCACTCTTGGGAAGATTGTGGCATTGTGTTAACACACACCTGAATGCTTCAGATCAACAAACTGTCAAAATTCTGCTTTCAAGCTTCTTTTTTTTCCACATGAGTTTAGATGCTAAACTTCTTTGTTGTCTGGTGCTGGGCAGGCATTTCACCCATTTTATTTCTAGGAACAGATATCATACAATGTTCCACAGACAGAAGCAGTTTAAGTGACAGTTCAAGGGTTAGAGGAAAGATTGATCCTGCTCAAATGTCCAGGACTGATTGGCTACTGGGAGCACTGGGAGAGAGAGAGAGATCAAAATCAAAATCACTAAAAGAAACTAACTCGGACAGTTTAACACACAAGTGTAGTTTCTTAATAGTTAATGCATAATTCTAGCATATGCAGACCATCATTTGATAACATAGTCAGATTTCTATCTTTCTCTTTTTTAAAGCTTTATGTGTACAGTCTTTGTATGTCCAAATATTGCTGGAGAGTCTTTTTACTGGTTACCCAGTGGCCCCCAGGATTACACAGACTTGCTACGCCATGAAGACCCTGAGAGCACATCTGGATCACATTCAGCTTGCTTACAGAGTTGGGAATGCCATCATCTACACAAATCTGGATCTACCTGCAGGCACTGTGAGGGTCATGTTTTTTACTTTTCCAGTGCATTCAATACCTTCAGGTCAACCCTCCAAGGTGATAAGCTGACAGCGAGGCAAGTGGATGCCTATTTCGTGTCCTGGATTGCTGATCGCCTGACAAGAAGACGACAATATGTGCGTCTTCAACATTGTGTATGAAAAGGATATCAGCAACACAGCAGTACCACAAAGGGGCATCCTTATCCGTTCCCATTCACCCTCCACACCACGGATTTCAGCCAAACACCTGAGGTTTTCCGATGACTCTGTGGTGGTTAGATGCATCAGTGAGGGTGATCAGATGGAGTACTGGGCTGTGGTGGACTCCTTTGTCAGGAGCGCGAGTAGAATCTTCAAGTCAAAGTGACAAAGAGCAAGGAATTGATTGTGGACTTTAGGAGGACCAGGAAACCAGTGACCCCTGTTCAGTCCAGGAGGTTGATGTGGATATAGTGGAAGACTATAAATACCTCAGAGTACACACTCACAATAAACTGGACATGATTAAACACTACTGGATTGTTTAGGAATGGGCCAGAGTTTCTATTTTCTGAGGCTTTCTATGAGTGTGTTGTGGCCGGTGCCATCCTCTATACTGTTGCATGCTGGGGCAGCAGGTTGAGGGTCACAGATGGCAATAAATTTAATAAACTCATACGCAAGGCCAGTAACATTGTGGGGATGGAGCTGGTCTCCTTTAAGGTGTTGTTGTAGAGGTTGATTTTGTCCAAGATGAGGACAATGCTGGACAATACTTCCTACTAACTCCATGACGTGTTGGCCAGTCACGGGAGCGCGTTCAGCGAGACTCTGAGATTATCCAAATGCACAGCTGAACGACACAGGAAATCACTCCTGTCTGTGGCTATCTGTACCACTCCTTCATCTAATGCACAGTACACACTGCAGTAACTGTACACAGTTAATGTTTGCACATCCTTTATAGAGAAAATAATAAAGTTTTACAGTTTGATAAGAGGGGCACCTCAGTTTCAACCATGTATATTTAACTTATATACTGGGATATTTATAATTGAGCTATTTGTATATATTAGAGGTAGTTTTTTATATTTTGTAACTTTGTAACATATTGTATTATTTAATACATACAATACATGTAATGATGGATCAGTGTAACATTTTTACATTTGGTAACCTGGATATCGTTTCCTTCAAATGAACATATAATGTAACACAAAGCTGAAGTTTCAATTAATTTAGCATATTATGTAATTAACCCGCTTATCTATCCAGTATTTGTGCAATGGCCCTGCTAGCTTCCTGGCACCTTCGCTGTGACAATCTATCACAGATGAACAACACTGTGGTGCTTCCTTTGTACCTTTTTGACTGCAGATGAAGCAAATGAGATACAACATATTACAAAATGTGCCTTAGTGCTGCTGGTAATTGCATTTTTTAGCTCTGGAAAGAACCAGTGCCTCCAGTCTTCATGCTAAGCTAATCTAATAGCCTCTTACTATGGCCTTTCACTTTGGCATCATTAAGTATTCCACTGAGCGAGTAGTCCTCCTTTAATTTAACTCTCGTAAAGAAAGCAAATAAGAATATTTCCTAAAATGTTCACTTACTATTCCTTTCATGTTTTCAGTCAAAGCAATTTGCCGAAAGATAAGTTTACTAAATTGGCTCTTTTGAAGCTATAACTCTTGAAGGAGGAAGTTCCATTTATACTGTTCCTAGCTGCATGCCCATATTTGACTGCATTTCTCTGCACCACAGTCTCTCTAAAGGTAGCGATTGTGTCTTGACTCCATATAATTTACTAATAATACAAATATAATGTGCACAAGTCATTGCATTGGCACAAAAAGGGATGACATAAACAGTAAAAGAGTCTTTCCTTTTACATACCACTGATCTCATTTCAAAGTATAATGCGTGGAAATCCACCCGACCAATGAGAACTCCAGAACAAGAGAAAGCAGAAGTAGGACATGCACCATTCTCCGTGCCTCTTTGAATTCCTGTAGATTTGATCTCGTCTTTCCCAGACTTGCCTACGCCTTTAAATAACATGAAAAGCACAATATAAGATAAACTTAACTTTTCAAAATAAACTTTTCAATAAGTGTGCTGATTTTTGCCGGGCCAAAGCCGAGTGCAGGTGTTCTGAAACGCTGAGATGTGGGTTGAGGAAGTCTCTTTTTAGCACAAAGCCTCAGTCTTTCTATTTGTAACGTCTCTATGAATGTACTGTGTGTACATGTAGTGACTGGGTTTTTTTTCAGACATGTGGAGGTTTAAACACAGCAAAGGTCAAACTCAAATCGCAAGGAACAGATGGCTAAATTCTACCTATATGTGATTACTAACAGAACTCCTATTGTTAAAGCTTTTTAAATAGTGTTTGATATTTGCCCACATGCTAGCAGAAAACTTTTGGCAGGATTTGCTGATGTTACATTTTTCTATGTGTGTGTAATCTGCTCTTTGTCTTTTTCATGCACGCTTGCACGAACACAACCTTTGCCTACATGGTAGTAGGAGTGTGTAGGATACATCTAACCTCCCCCCCACACCAGCTCACAGCACACACACACACAGATGGGATTCCAAATGCATGAGAGAACCATCGATCTAGTCTTTAATTTCACTACATTGAATTATAAACTTATTTTTTCCAAGTTTTGTCAAAATCATTATTCCCTTAGTCATTAGGACACAAATTAATCTCAAGTGATGATTTGCTGTCAAATTATTCAAATTTTTCTATCAGGAACGAGTCTGATATGTCTTAGACCTCATATGGATGAGATTTTTAGGAGAAGATTTATTGTTCTGAAAAAAGAAACAAGCCAACACATGCATGGACACCCACACAGCTGGAAACACAAACAAAACAGCTCACAGCCACTGTGTTGAGCTGTGCTATATTAAGGAAGTCATGACGGTAATAGCTGCTAGACCAACTTTGACCATTTTGGCTAAATCTGGTTGTCTATTCTGAAGTGTTAGTTAATTTTTGCATTTCTGTTTTGGAGCGTGAGGGTTTGGAATGACATGATTGCCTGAGAGTTTTGCCAAAAAAGTGAACTTAGCTTGAAGTGGGTGAAAGAAACGTAGGTGTTGCTTAGTAAAGTTTATTGCAGCTGATGTAATGTTAGATGTAGGTAGGCAGGCACGTCGTGCCCACTGACTGTGGGTAGTTGTGAGTGTGCATGTACTGAAGATAAATCCAATATATAACAAATTAAAGCAACAAAACAGGTTAATTAAAGTGAGATAAAATAAGCAGATAAGCAGAAGTAAATTTCAGCCATGCACACGATTTCTATATGCATTTAATTGACTCTCAGAATGCTGATTAGCCCTTTTCCAATGGAGGCTACAAGACAAAAGCGATCAATGTGTGGCTATGAGAGGCTGTCGTATGTCTTCTTCCTCATCAGAAGAAACAGAAGACGAAGCTTTCCCTTTAATCTGCCCTCATCTGAACACGCCAGCTTCATCAAACATCTAGAGGCAATCTCACTAGATCTAGTAACATTTAATCATCACGTTCAACAACAGTGGCATGCCGTTTAATTAATTAATAGGTACACACAAGCTGTATGTCTGCACGTCTCCTGTGTTTAGTCAAGTGTGTTTCTCAATTTCAAAAAGATCAAGACATTTCTGGTGTATCTTTCAATACTCTCATTGCAGAAGAGAGCTCTTTCAGCTGGAAGTTCTGCACATCACACACAGACGAACTGTGCTTAGTGACTGCATTTCACTAGAGTCGAGCCTCATAATAGTCTGGCAACAAGTCTGGCGAGTTAGTGACAATCTTCTGTCACAAGTCACAGAACCCGGCCTATCTCATGTCTGAAAGGGGCTTTTGTGTGAGCACAAGTGGAAATCAGACAGTTTAAATGCTAAACTTCATGTAGCACAGAGTGCTATGACTGGATAACCACTGTCAATAACATCACTTCAGCTAATGTTTACATTTGCCACCATATGCTACGGGTCATGTCATGCCAATTACAGCTCTGGAAAGTGTGTCGAAAGAGCAAAAGTGCTCTTGTAGCTTAAGAAGGAGACTTTTTATTTGTGTCTTTGCTTTTTTCAAAAGTTATATAGTCTTATTTTAATTGTGTGTAACCTTAATGCATTCATAGATCATAAATCATCAATCATTTATCAGTCATAGAGGACTAAAGTTGTGCGCTGTGAAATCATATGCTTTGATTTAGGCAATCATGTAATATGTGGACATTAGTTTAAAATACGCTCTTATGTAATTTTGGAAGTCAGTGCCACTCAATGGAACGATTGTCATGTTGGTCATTTTACCAGTCATGTGAATATGAGATTTTTCACAGGACTCTATGCAATCCTGTGAAAAACTAAATACAGCCGTACTGCTTCCATAGAAATTAAGAGAGTAAGTAGCAGCCTGGTGCTGAGAATCATTTACACTTGATTAACTGATCATCAGCAAGTGTGAGCACCTCTATAAACGCAGAGGTTTTGACAGTTTGATGGTCTGGATCATAATCACAATTTTCACAAGAGTGGATGCCCCAGCAAATTCACCCCAAGGTCAGACTGTGCAATGCTCAGAGAAACTGCAAAAAAACAAACAAACCCAAGAGCTACATCTCACACTCTACAGGTATCGGTCATGGAAGTCAAAGTTTGTGACATTACAATTAGAAAAAGACTAAGTCTGGTTTGTTTGAAAGGTTTGTCAGGTGAAACCAAGTCCTTAAAAAGAACATAGCAGCACGGCTTAGATTTGCCAACTTGTATCTGAACAAACCACATTTGTACAGATGAGAACAAAGTGGAGGTGTTTGACCATAATGCACAACTCAACGTTAGGCGAAAACCAAACACAGCATATCATTACAAACACCTCTTACCAACTGCCAAGCACGGTGGTGGAGGGGTGGTGATTCTGGGGTTTTTTAATCCACAGGATCTGAACACCTTCCTGTCATGTAGTTGAATATGAACTCCTCTGCATATACCAAAGTATTTTACAGTCAAATGTGAGGCCATCTATCCAACAGCTAACAACAGCAGCATGTGAGAGGCTGGTAGAGTCTTACAGAAAACCATTACTTCAAGCTATCGCTGCTATGGATGCTGCTAAGGATCATTTGGTGCTCTTATCTCATCACGGGACTAACTATATCCAACTTGTATGTTCAACCACATTTTTCTGTGTGTGTATGTGTTTTTACAACAACGCAAATAGTACTTTTCCAACTGCTATGTGCTTCCCCACAAACAGCTGAGTAACACTGTATAAGCTGTCTGAGTGCAGTGAAGAAGATAATTCCTAGGCATGGTAGCATGGTTAAACGGGTAAAATGGCTTCTTCATTACTGGATTCACTTTGCACAACAACTGTCCCCATAAGCCTTAATTTTCCTGAACAGCTTTGTATTTGGCAAGAGTTTCTTACAACAGCATGGTGAGTAGCTGTACAGAGGTTTTTATAGTGCCATGCGTCACTTTATGGCGTTCTATTATGATTGTGTCTCAGGTGCTTAACTCTCTGTATTTAGCAAATCTGTTGGCAGATGGATATTTAGCATTAGCATGTTAGACACACAATTATACAATAACACAGTGTCATAGAACTGAAATGTTGCTGTTTACAAGGAAATGGATATTGAAATGAGCCAGTCGGGGGAAAAAAACTGTTTGCTACATACTCCATTTCCTCCTGAATATTTTTCCCATTTACATTTCATAGTCTTTGTTTTGTGGCATATTTAAATGAAAGTGCAAAATAAAAAAGATGTGTCTAGTTAGATAATTGTCTTTAAATTTCTTTAAAAAGCGACAAAGTACACAAAAAATGGTCTTGAGGTCCAGTCCAGGGGTGAATTAGCTGAATTAGCTAACATACACCTAGCAACCAAATTAGCATCTGCTTATTTTAAAAAAAATATACCACTTTCTTGATTAATACAAACTTATTACCAATTAAATGAGTTAGTTATACATTTATTTACCCTGTGTAGCTGTCATGCAGCAGGTTATTAGCCAAAGAGACCAAAACATTTTCCTGCACCAGGTTGTGAACGTGTTTATTTCTGATAAGCTAAGGTTTTGAAACTACCCTCGGGTAAACAACTTCAGTTTTTGGCTCCCGTGCATTAGTTTTTTTCTTTAGCCCTGAAGGTTATCTTTTTTCTTTTGTCCAGTAGTTACTGAGTTTTTGGGCATGGGTTAGGAGCAAAAACACTGATATAAAACCCTATTATATTGCCTTAAATTAGCATAATGCAACGCTAGCAACCTGCCCAATATTGACTCTCTCTTTAGCGGCTAAATGCTCCATATATCTGTCGTTTGTTTTGCACTGGGAAGCTGCTGCACAGACCTTTTTTGTTGAGTTTTTTTCTTTTTCCAAACCTTTATACTGAAATTGCTTTCTGCTGTGTCTGAAAACAAGGCTGATGAGAGCTGTGAGAGTGAACCAAAACAGTAAGGTTATGGGCTTAAACTCCAAGGCTTCACAGAGCTGCACACATCTGATGATCTTAGCGGTGTTTCTCCGCGAGTTCATCTCTACAAGCCACCCCTCGCATTTGCAAGCAGCTGTGCGATCATTTCTTAATATAAAAATAATGATCACAGCGGCTTTAAAGTTGTAAGAATGCCCAGGGCCCACCTTATGCGAAGATGTTCAGTTTATGATTAGATGATTTCAGCCGTTGATATCTGGACCATGATAACCATGTTTACGCAGTGTTGAGTTTGATTTAATAAAAGCACTTCACCTCCAAAATTGAACCGATTCTAATTTAGCATTTTCGAAGAGGCATATGAAAATAAATGTGCGTGCTTAAAAAAATAATAAAAGAAATTCCTTGAAGGATGCTTTGGCTGAAATGAAATGTTTTTATCAACAGCATAATGTTATCTCTGTCTTGAGGATAATTTAACATAGAATTTGCATAAAGAAATTCAGTACAAAGTAAGGACTGAGCTGATACACTTTCTACAAATGAGAGTGAATGTGAAGAAACAGAAGGTATTTTTAATAGCGTGGAGGACTACTTGACATATTTGTCAGTTTGCTGTTTATTGTCCATTACTGTCATTGTCTGATCTGAATTTTTTTTTCTTTGCTACACAAGAGAACATTTCTGAATACTGACATGAATCAAATAAAAATACCATTAATTCTTGAATACTCTTTTTTTGTCAAACTTTTATTGGCACAGATTTTATTTTTCATTTCGCTTTTCAAAATTCAACAAAGGAGACTGCTACATTCATGCTGTCCGTGGACATTTCTTATCACTTTCATGATTTCGCGTTTCTTCAATAACACTAGAAATAAGTCTAACTTTGCCTTCATTTCCATGTGTTTGAAATGCCGTTCGGTCCCAGTGCTGGGATAAAACTGTTTATACTTAACTCCTCAAGTGTGTGTTATCCGGAAGTCAAACAAAAAGGATCTGATCTGAATCGGGCCTGTATTCTTTTAATCCGCAGGAAACTGGTTCTCCCAGTATTGCTGTGGTGTTCGCTCCACTGCTAAAGTGTAGGCTTTTAATGTGCAGTGGTATTGCATGGCACTTAAGCTGTCACTTTGAAGCTACCTGGGTTTTTATGCAAGTGTAATGTCGGGGAGCTTTGGTCAGTCCTCTGCCTGAAGAAATTCATTTGCGCTGGGAGCGCATAGAAAGCAGTGCCAGGCAGAGATAACGCTGCATCTTTCCAAGAGCGGGCGTCCGGTTATTTTTCATCAGCGTGTTGAGGAATTCAAGGTGTTCTTCAGACGGGAAACAAGTGCAAAAATGTGCTTTACGAGCTCTGTGTTTGCATGGGCTCATTAGAGGAGCACTGGGTGAGTGATTGGATGATTACTTATTGTTTGATTGTAATTAGGATTATTAAAGTGATTAATTTGCTATAGGATGATTGAGAGGGCGAGTGGCTGGCTGGCTCCAGCTGGAGATGGGGTGCAGCTGGGGCTGCTTTCAAAGGTCATCGAAGATTTTAGTGTTTTGTTTTTTAAATCTCTACATCGATCTGCCACCCTGGGGTTACATTTTGTAAAACGGTCTTCGATTGAGGCTTAAAATACATTATACTGGCAAAGGTATTCCCTCGTCTGCTTTCACATGCGTATGAATTGAGCGACACCCCATTCCTAATCCACGGGGCTTAATATAATGTTTCCATCCTTTGCAGCTATAACAGCTTCAACACTTCTGGGAAGATTTTCCACAAGGTTCAGGAGTGTGCTCATGAGAATTTTGGACCATTCTTCCACAAGCGCATTTGTGAGGTCAGACACTGGTATTGGATGAGAAGGCCTGGCTTGCAGTCTTGCTCTAATTCATCCCAAAGGTGTTCTGTTGGGTTGGGGTCAGTACTCTGTGCAGGCCAGTGAACTTCTTCCACACCAAACTCGCTCATCCACGTCTTTATGGGCCTTGCTTTTTGCACTCTTGCACAGTCGTGTTGGAACAGGAAGGGGCTATTTCCAAACTTTTCTAACAAAGTAGGGATTTTGAAATAGCCCAAAATTTCTTGGTATGCTGAAGCACATTCTAACACCTGAATTCAATGATTTCAATGGGGGAGTGAATACTCTTGGCTATATAATATAAGTAAAGGGAACAGCTGGAGTTACATGGGATAAATATGTACCAGCCTCCAGCTAAGTCGTCTGAATTACTCTTCTTAATAATCACCCAAAATCTCCCCCCTTCTTTCCCTCCATTAAGCTTTTGATGGACACTTCTTACTCCAGTTGTATTCTTAAAAATCGCTGAAGCTTCTGAGAGAGAAGCAGAGGATTTCTTTATAAATATTGCATTCACAGGCGCACACACAGAATGTAATATAACATAGGACTCCTTGCCAGCCTCAGGCGAGATATAGGTGGAGGGTTTTTTCTTCTTCCCCTTGCTTTGCAGGATGTTATCTCGTGTTTGCTGCTAGGTGGAGCCCGAGTACACGGCGAGAGCGGCAATCCACATCCGAGTTTTTCCTCTCACCTTTCACTGGCTCTCCAAAACCCCTTGGTCTCCGTACAGAATTACTCCCAGCCAGTGCGCGCAATTGGTTTGTCATAGTCGCAGAGAGCTCAGTTTTTCTGGACCCAAACAACTTAGCTTCTTTTTCTTTTTTCTTCTTCTTCACACTCCTCACCTCTTCCGTGGAGCTTTTCTCACAAGATACCCTCCCTTCCCTACCTCCTCTTGTCCCCACTCCTCATTTGCCCCCCACTTAAATTCATCTGGATACTCTTTTTTTTCTTCTATTTTAAATCGTGTGTTGGTGTGCGTGAGCGCATGGTGACGAGAGGGGCTGCTGGCGTTTTTCAAGCTTTTTACGGGACGTGATGTAGCCTCCCCGCACACAGAAAGGACGCCTTGTGCCATAAAGGGATCTAAGGGGACAGTGTACCGTGGATGCAACGCGAGGAAGCCGCCGTTTCATCACCGCCGGGGCTCGGATAGTGGAGCAGCAGCGGCAGATAGAGGCGATTTTTACGGGGATATTGAACGGAGCGACAGGAGGCAACACTTTGGAATCGCTGCCCTCCTCTCTCCCTCTCTCTCTCTTCGACCCCCGTCAAGTCTCTCTCTTTCCCACACACACACAAACACACACTCGCTGTGCAGTAAAGGACGGTACCTGAAAAGACACTTGCGAGAGAAATTAACGCTGACTTTGAGGACGGAGTGCTATTTCCTCCGCCGTTTCTAAATGCGCGGTAAGTGTGACGCTCCTGTTTCTTCAAAATGCATTTGGCCGTCAGTTTGTGCGCATACCTGCCGCTGTCTTCAGATTTGGGGGGCTTCGGGGCGATGATGATGATGATGATGATGGGAGTGATGGTAATGATGATGATGATCCCCGTGAATGGACGCCCCCCTGCAGCGGTGCAGAAACGCTCTGTGTGATGTATAATGTCAACCTCGGCGTCCCCTCCACTCTTTAATTACTTTAGCCGGGCTATCGGTGCGTTCAGGTGCAATCAGCGCCTGTCAGATCGAAATATGGAAATTTGAAATTTCACCCCGTTTTATTTATTTATTTATTTATTTATTTATTTATGTATTTTTGGACTTATTAAACGTCCTGTTGGAGGGTTAAAGTGAGCTGAATTCCTTACCAATCAAAAGGCGCTTAAAACGACATGTAGTGCTTTCCCCCCCTTTGTTAAATGTCTTTTTAAATAAGTTGCATATCCGCTGCATTCCTATGAATGAAGTTTTCTTTTTCTTAGTTTCTTTGCCTCATGATTTAAGGAGGATATCTCGCTGTGGTTTGAATGGGATGCAGCTGAGACATGATTGCAAGGGCTGAACTGTGCGTGTGTGATGCCCGAATAGGCCTGTGTTGTGTGAGGGTAGATGCAGTGGTGTGAGTGGTCTAAATATTTTATAATAGGTAGACTGTGCCTCAAGAGCGAAATATGCAGTTTGGTGTAGGCTGTGCGGGATCTTCATATACCTCCACTCTCAGTCAGCATGACTTGTTTACATTTTCTAAAAGTGTCAGTGTTTGCAGCTGAACGTGTGCTGCAGCGCGGGGAAATAAAACCAAGCAAAGCAGCAGCAACCACGCAAATAATGCACGGATTAATTTATGCATGCACGTAAAAAGAGAGAAAGGTGAGTCCTGAGCTGAAGGAAGCCGTGTTGCCCGGCGTCTGTGTGAGAGAAATGCAGGGTTGAGGTCGAGGGGGGGCACTGCACCGAATTCTTTGATGTGAAGACAGCACACTGTCTTTCAACATCAGAATCAAAGCGGAAAAAGGTAACTAAGCCCATCGCTTTGAATCGGATCAGAAGTTTTCTCATCGCTGCACAGTGACGCCCTTCATTTCCAATTCATCATTTAGAATATGGTTTGATTTTCTTCCTTCCTTCTTCTTCTACTTCTTCTATTTGATGCTGAATAATATAACAGCTGTGGCCTGTGGGGGTGATCTTTCATGAGTTTTTCAGCCAGGCTTTTGGCTTCTTGTACTTCAGAATTGTGACTAACTTCCACGCACCCCACCCCAGCCCTCCTAAAAACTCCTTTTCAGGATGTCATTAACGCCGTTGTTGGCTGTATCCTTATCTGACAATTACATTCATTATGCCGGGGACTGCAGCACCATCTGTCATATAATCTCCATCGGTGAAAATGCCCCCAAGCAGGCGAGAAGCAGACATATGCACAGCGTGCGCACAGAAACACACACAGTCAGTTTTCCTCTACCAACAATAAAAACTTTGCCTTCCTCCTCCAGGGGAAACTGGAGGGGACATCCGATGCTTTATGACTAAACCGCAATGTCAACTTGCACTTTGTTTTTCCACGTGTCTCATCCGTCTTGATTCAGCTAAACGCCGCTCCTTGCGGAATATAAACTAGGTTACATTTAACGTAACAGCGGCTGAACCCGACGTCCGGTGGGATACCTGACGGGACGGAGCTGTATGAAAATAAAATAATTGTTCCCTTGCTTTCCCCTGAGCTGCCGTCACGGTAGGAAAATGGAGCTTGACGCGAGCTGCCGCCTGATGTATTGATTGAATCGGTTACCTCGGGTAAGGGAACGCGGGGAGATGACGCCAGGTGGGGAGGGATGGACACGGAAACAGCCCTGCTGCACTGTAGGAGTCTCTCTCCGTCACTTCTTATGCTCTTAATGGTCTCTCAGCTATCTGCTATTATTATTCCCCCCTTCCCCTCTTTTTCTTAAGCTCTTAGAAATTAAATCAAATTTCTTTAATTTAATTTATTTTTTCCCCGGGAATGATCACAACCCTTCACCTTGAAAACCACTGACTTGACTCATTAGAGGCGGCATGAGAGACAAATTCATGCATGCTTTTGTCTGCTGAGTGACTCACTCCATCGTGCTTTTTTTCTTTTTTCCTCACAGTGTGAGCCCAACACTTTGTGCTGGCACATATTTCTTCCTGTTGCATTGTATTACACTAATATGGGTTAATTCAAGGCCCCCCCCCCCCCCCCCCCCTTCTCATTTTGTCGATCTCTATGATGCCCCCATCCCCACCCTGTTTTTTTTTAAACTCCACTGATGTTGTGTAGCTTTTCAGCAAGAGAATTTCTCTCCTTAGGCAGCTCCATTTATTTGATTTTCTTTTTCTTTTTCTTTCTTTTTGGACACAATTGCCCGTCAGGAGGAATCCAATTTCTCGTTGGCGTATGAATGGAGATATAGGCCTCTCAATTTTCTTCATAGGTTAGCTTATGCAGGCTCATATTATGTACAGCGAAGGCTTTTACTGGTGTATCAATTGGGGGGGAAAAAAACCACTCTACTCTCCGGAGAGTTGCATTTGTCAACATCTTTTGTGATTTTTCCATTCAAATTTAGGGCATTTTAACACAAACCAGAGCCACTGGTAAACATCTTCTAGTTGCAGTCAGCGAGGATTATATAAATATACCAATATATCGGTGCATCCCTGCTAGAAACAGGATTAAAAATGAAGTGCAAACTTTCTGGCTTTCAAGAAATCAATTAGACTCTAGAGATGCTGGACTTGTGCTGTAAAAGCTACCCCTCTGGTGGTAAGTTAAAACCAGCGATAAAGACTCCAAACGCTGTACTAATTGACCCTTATTTGAGAAGCACTATAGCAGAATCACTGAGTAAATGAATCCCTCTTTATTCTCTTACACAACTGCCTGTGGTGTAGTCGTCAGACTGAAACTGCAAACCTGAATAACGCTCAAGGTCATGTACTACATGCACAGCAGCAGAGGTCACAGTTATATTTTCTTTTCTTTGTTTCTTTATTTTTGCGCTCACACAAACAGTGCACAGTGGGACCAGAGCTCTGACTGTGATTTGCTTTTCATTTTGTACATTAGCGCTAATGGAGGAGAGGATTTATTTGTATTATTTTTTTAGGAGAAATCGGAAGAGGTGGAGATGGCAAAACACAACACTTGTTTTTTTGGCAACTAGCAATTACCGTAGGGCTAGATGAGATTGTTTGCCTGGGCCCAGACCTTTAAATCTATTGTCAAGCATTATCAAGCTGTGTGCTGCGACAGGAATATTTTAAACCGTCAGTGCTTGCTTGTTTTTGGCACCCCCGAGGCACGGCGACTGAACGGCAAACGGAGGAAGATCCTGAGCTGTTTGTACACGCTCGTCTCTTAAAACCCCGACACGACACTATGTTGACATCAGTGTTAACTTAAAGTGATGTTAAATTCCAGGAGAATAGTTTGGTCTTTGGTGATTGGTTCAGTGGAGAGAAAAAACACACACAAACAAATCTCCTTCCCACACGGAAATCAGTAAGCGTTGGAGGCACTGCCGGACTGGAAATGGAAACTGAGATTAACAAGTTGAGAGTTGTGTTTTCTGTCAGTCTATCGACTGCAGCTGTCCATTGTTTTGGGGCTCCTGGAGATACGACAAAATATCTGAAGCTTTAGAAAGCGTTGTGATTTTAAAACCGTGTTATCATACAAGATAATGGCTGTGCTTTGATATTTGCTCATACTAAAAGTCTGGGGGCTTACTTACTGTACAGTACAGAAAGAGCCCTGCTGTACTGCCCACTGATATTTTTGCTATGTGCTATTTTTTGGGGGGGAAAGGTCCTAAAAGGCTATAAAGAGTAAATCTAGTGAGGAAAAGGTGCTCTTAGTCCAGAGTTCTGTGGGCTTCCTGAGGCTAACTGCTCCCCATGGAGCTCCCACTAGAATTACATGCCCTCATAAGCTTTCTGTGGTCATACTTGCACCACCAATAAGTAAGCTCACTTGATGTAATAAACAGCTGGTGGTTAGCGCAGCAACATCTATAAGAACAAGCTGGGTGAAATCATGACAATGACAGTCATTGCACACCTTATTAGTAACAATTCTATTCAGCTTTATTTATGCAGTGCCAAATCCCAACAACAGTCATCTCAAGGTGTTTTATATTGTAAGGTAAAGACCCTACAGTAACAGAAAAAACCCCAACAATTAGATGACCCACTGTGAGGAAGCACTTGGAGACAGCGGGAAGGAAAATCTCCCTTTTTAACAGGAAGAAGCCTCCAGAAGAATCAGGCTCGTTGATGGACGGCCGTCTGTTGACAGGCTGGAGATGAGGGGAGGGAGACAGGACAAAGACACACTGTGGGACAAAGAGCCTGAGTTTACACCTGGCAAGTACTAGGTTAAGCCTTCAGAACTGCCTTCATTCTCACAGCATAGTCAACAAGGAGCTGCAAATATTCCTCAGATATTTTGGTCCATGCTGACGTGAAAATGACAGCAAATCTACGAGGCATCCCAAAAGATCTTTATTGGACTGAGATCTGGTGACTCGATGTTATGTTCAAGGAAACAGTTTCTTCAGTCATGGAAGGATAGGCGTGATCAGCAACAGCATTCAGGTGATGGCAGAATTTCAACACAATTTGATTGGTACAAGTAGGTCCAGAGTTTCAGCTGCTCCAATAGTACAGATTTTACACCTGATGGTTTTCCTGACGTAACCATCCCGTTTATCCTTCCTTTTGAGCCGCAGTAGGAAGTACACTAGCTAGTGAACCCCACCTGAGGCTGGATTTGTATCTCCTGGTTTCAAATAAGAGGTCTTTCGCATGTAAGGCAAATGTGTTAGCATGGAGACAGCATGGAGGAACACCCTAAAGTACTTAAAGTGTGTCAGGAAATTATCCGCCCACACCATTGAAACACCAACACCAGCCTCAACCGACGGAGCCATGCTTTCATGTTGTTTACGTCCAAATTCTGACCTTACCATCCGAATGTCGTAGCAAAAATCGAGACTCAATAATCCAGGAAACGTTTTTTCAGTCTTCTCTGTTGTTAGCTGGTAGGAGGGTCACATGTAGGCCATCTGGTTTCAAACCACAGATGCACTAAATGGTTAATTAGAGGAACATATAGTGTAATTAGCAACACTTGGTTCTTTGGACTGCTGGTCAGAGTTAACCTCTCAGCACTGATTCTGCAGCTTTTGTATGCAGGTTGACACAGATGTTTGAAGAGTATACCTTTTTTCCTACCTATCATAAGCAGAACTCAGAACTGCATAAAATCCATGACAAGTGTGTTTTTTAAAATAAGGACACTACAGAAGAAGAGCTTTCTGAATTCTCATAAAGGTTGTCTAAGTGATGGATTTAAAAAACCTATTTTGCAGTCGAATGATTGTTTATCCCTGCGGCTGGATGCTGACATGCTAAGCATCACACAAACATCTTCAGGGAGTTTTGTATTTGGTGGCTGATTTTTCTCCTGTGTGTTTTGAATGATAGGTAGCTGTGTCTCCTGTATAATCCTATAGACACACATATGTAGTCTAGATACAGTTTCCAAATGTGCATTTTTTTGGTCTTTACTTTATTTAAACCTGTTTCCTTTAAAAGTAAATAAAGAAATAAAGAAATCACCAGCTGGCCACCCGCTGGAGCGCATTCACATTCCTCAGGGCTCTTGGTTTTTCAAACGTCCCCAAGACTGGAGTGATCATGCTGTTAGGAGTGAGACAGGTCAGTCTGCTGGGGCCCTTTCTCTGTCAGGAATGTCACACAAGAAGAAAAGCAAAGGCTGAAAATAAAAAAAAAGGAGGCACATGGCCACGGAAAGGTCCTCGAGGTCTGTGCCTCTCAACACTTTAGCTGTCCTGTCTCATAAAGAGCTTGGGCACAAAGGTTTTGACACAAGCTTTCACAACCCCATGAACACTAAACTGTAGGAAATGGGGTTAGAGTTGAAATGGAGACTTCAGCTGGTGCTCGATGGAAAGGACGGACAATTAGTTCCCTGATTCTGCGTAGCTGTGGAGACAGTGACCCCGGTGTTTGAGAGCACTTTATGTGCTCAGAGTCAGATGCCTTTTAAAATGCCGCTATAGTTGTAGGATGCAGGGAAATGCATCAATATTTGTTATGTGAAGAGCAAAGTTTTAGCAGAGGTTACTCGAGGAAGGGTTTGAACGCAAGGCATCGATATTATCTTTTTTGTATATTTATTGCAGTGTAGAAACATAACACTTTTACCCTTTTTTTGAGATATATAGTAAAATACATGCCAGAAAAACACAGGGTGAGGCCAAAACATCTATTTCTGGATTAGTGAGTTCATCCGGTATTTAGATGTCTGTGAAGGTTCTCAGTCATCCAGGTCATCGTAGTCAAAGGAGCTTGGAAAGAAAAGCATCTGGACTTCTTTAAGTTACTTGAAGACGTTTCACCTCTCATCCGAGAAGCTTCTTCAGTTCTAAGGTCAAATGGTGGAGAGTCCCAGATATAAACCTGGGATAAACCTAAATAGGTTTATATCTGGGACTCTCCACCATTTGACCTTAGAACTGAAGAAGCTTCTCGGATGAGAGGTGAAACGTCTTCAAGTAACTTAAAGAAGTCCAGACGCTTTTCTTTGCAAGCTCCTTTGACCATCCGGTATTTAGTAAACCCGACCAATTTTCCAACAATGCACCTGTAGTAGCATAATTTTCTGATTTCTCAGGATATTTTTGCAGTTTCCCCACATAGAAAGTTTACTTATGTGGGTGTTAATATAGCTGGGTGGTCTGCCTCAGTGTCTTTGGCAAATTATCTCAGAGAACAGTGCAAGCTGGTTCATGTGCTGCTGTTGATAACTCTGTCACAACGTAGGCCTGCTTATATTTCCACAGGAGCACCATTTCATAGTATTATTTGCTTAATTGTATAGAAAAGAGTGGGTGGGCGCGCCCCCGTGCATCCACCGTGAATAGGAAAAGGACGTTGAGCAGTTCTTAGGTAGGCGGAAGATCACCGGTTGCATGTGAATTCGACTGTTGCTTCAGTGTTGCTTTCCGCTCCCGCACTGGCGGAACACCCCAGTCTTCGGCTGTGCTTTGAATTGCCCTGGCATGTCACATTAATTTATGCATTCAATTTTAATAAAGGCCTGCAAGGCTGGTTCGCTGTCAAGCTCGAGTTTATACGTTACCGTGACCGGTGTCAGTGCGCTTTAAAAAATTCTTATGTTTTTCAGACTGCAGTTTTAATTATCTGCAAGCCAACCCTGCACCCTTAATTTGACACTTAGTTAAGTTGTCCCTGGGGGGGTCAAAACACTTAGCAGGCACATTTTAACACTCAACAACCTCTGCAGGCAGAGATACAAAGACTGCATGACAAGAAGGCGCGAGCACAAAGCATTAACTAGCTTCCGCAGATATAAATGCAGAATGCGTGCTTTCTGTTTTTCTTGTAATGCTTGCAGATAAGAGCGGCTGCAGTACATGACCACTGAACAGCAGAAGAGTCCAATCAGTCGCTACTTACTTGATGAAGTAAGCACTCACTGTATCTGTATCTCCAAAAAAAGTGGTTTCTCGTACGGCGCTGTTAACGCGAGGCCCACGATGGCAGACCTGGACCGGGGAAAATGAAGGTTTAAGAGGGAGGGGGAAAAAAGGATAGATTCTCATCTGGAGTGCAGATATGGACCCAAAAATGTCAACTTAGCATTTAAAGCAAGCCAAGCCACTCTTACGATCCTGTCGGTGGTGTTAAAAGGTATCCAAAAGCTATCAAACTGACAAAGCCTGACGGAGCCGCAGTACATCAGCCTCTTTACTACTCTGTAAAATCTGATACATTTGTCTATGTGCATTTTATAGTATAACACCAAAGTTTTTTTGCTACTATATCGATAGCTTTCTTTTGTTCTGAAGTCCCCTCCTCAACCCCTCCCTTTGTGAACTTTAGACGAGGGAAGAGGATTTCAAACAAAGATGCAATGCTTCTCTGAGACCGAAGCCCTAAAAGAAGTTAATTTATGGCCTGTTTGGGAGGCAGGTTTGGGCTTGAATACATAATAAGGTAGTGCACCTGCAGCCGCATACAAATGAATGAAAATGGACGGTTAGTATTTACGCCTTCCTAAACCATCGGGACCTCCTGATCTGACCACTAATTGGCCAGCAAAGAGAGATGAAGATAGCTTCCTTGTTCTCTGGCTGCTGTATCTGCAAATATCAGGTGCAGATTTGCACATAACAACTCAGCCCCCCTTCTCAGTCTTATCATTTGAATAAAAAGGGGTATCGCTAAATGGTTGGTTGCATTCATGTTTTTTGATGATGAATCAAGAAATAATCCAGGAAGTGATATAAAATTAACAATACAGTCGTTCCTCGTTTATAGCGGGAGTTACATTTTAAAAATAACCCACGATAGGTGAAATCTGCAAAGTAGCCAAGTTCAAACCTTCGTCCAGTATTATATTACAATCCGAAAAATACGTTAACTTCTACCTTCCTCTAGCATGTCCAGAAGTCCAACTTTTTGTGCGATGGGTAGCATCTTCCACTGCCTTTTGGGTGCTACCGCAGGTGCCTTTGATGGTGCAAAATGTTTCGTAGACATTGTTGTGTTTGTTGAGGAGAAAACTTACAAACATACAGTACAGCACTTCGGAGTCGCACTGCTAGCGATCGAAGATGTACTGTACAGGAGACACGGCCCAGAGGAGATTGTTTGACGATGGTCTACAGCTGATTGGGATGCAGAACGCAATACACTGTAATAAAAAAAAGCATGCAAAATTGCACAAAAAAATCCGCGAAACAGTCAGGCCGCGAAAGGTGAGCCGCGTTATATCGAGGGAAAACTGTACTCGTCTCTTGAATCCGTCCTGCAGTGTTAGAAAGTGAACCCGGTGCTTTGACAGTCCTCTCTGAGTCAACTTGGCGACACACTTTGCGTTGATGGGAAAAGACCCCTGTGCTCAGTAAGGGACATCGGTTTGCCATGACCGGCTTGAGGAGTGAGGAAAAAAAGACAAAAGAGAATGAGGATGTATGTGGAGAAGTACTCAATGAGTTTATGGCAGCGAGGATTAAAGTCCAGCCCTGAGGATGGTCTGAAGCTTGTTTTTAAAGGTAAAGAAGGTGTCTGCCTCCTGAATCCAACCTGGGAGCTTGTCCCACAGAAAAAGACCCTGATGGCTAAAGGTGCCAACTCTAGAAACTGTAAGTAGCACAAGTAATTGGGACCTCTGGGCACAGACGTGTACATGTGCCGTTTAAACGATGTCGACTTTGGGTTGTTTCGTCTCCTTAAGCTCTCTGTTTGTAGCTGTTTTGAGCTTCTTTGTTGTGAGGCACTGAATCGCCTGCTCGCCTGGCACAGACGAACCCTCCGACCCTCGGGTCCTCGGGCTCAAGGCTAGTATGCCGGTTCAGGTATCTATCCACGCTTCAGTTCAACATCTTTGAAAAGATCCGAGCAAACTGAAAAACATAAATTTTAATAGTGTTTCGCTGTTATCTGTGGGTTAAAAAAATCCATTCTAACATTTTTTTCTAACATACTTTCAGTTCAAAAGAGCTTGTAATTGAACACGAAACATGAATGCCTCGCAGAAATCTGCATTACAATATCCTACTTAATGTTTTTAAATTAAAATACCATTTCTCCATTCATACCTGATAAGATTTCCAGAGAGCTATTTTTTGTCTTTGAAGGCAGATAATTAAAGTGTTTTCATACACGTGGATAGCTGCACGCTGAAAGATTTATGCTTCTATCGCACGAGGGTCGTTTTCTCTTTTTCTTAATTAAGAGAGGGCATATTTGTCATTTATTAAACCAAGGTGAATTCGTGGAGTTCATCAAAACCTCATTCCATTTGCAACTTTAAAATGTATTGCAGCATTTTAACATCTCCTCTCTGAGCTCGTGACTTAAATTGATTTTTTCCTAATCGATGGCACGGGATTGGGTTTAGGAGCGTGGGAGTAGGAGGGGGCCGGCGCTGCACCTCAGCCAGCAGCTTCCTTGGCGGTAGCCCCCCCTTTTTTTGTTTTTGTTTTTCATTCCCGTCTTTATGAAGCTTTGCTCCCAGGGAATGGCGCATTTTAAATGTGCGCACCTGCAAATCCCCACTTCATCTCAGGTTGGTGTAATGACAGCAGAACTGTGTATCTACTGGCAAATATAAACTTCCCTGCCAGCCCTTTGTCACCTCTGGAATGGAGACGACTGAATTGATGCACCGCCCCAATGGAGCAAAACCGTTTAAATGACAACACATTTTTGTCTCACCTTGAACCTAATTGACTGCCTGAAAGCTGGCGTTTGAAAAGTGCTGACAGCGTGACTCTTCTTGTTTGGAAACGGTAGCTATTGACAGCGCCTGTTCTGTGTTGTTTTCCGACTTCCTGTCACACAGGCATCTGTATTTCATATTCACAAGTGAGAATGCATTGTGCCTTCGGAAATAAAAGGTTTTGTGCTTTGCGGATGGTTCATTCCAGACATAGCAGGCTCATGTTATGGGCTTAATGTCGGTTGGCATTAGTATGTATCACATTCCTGCAGGAAGGAGAAGAGCAAATGTAGCCTAACTATTCGAGGTCCAATTAAAAAATGCAGAATATTATTTAGCCACTTTTTTTCTCTTCTTTGCAGTCTAGTTATTATTTCAAGAGGTGCTTGTTAACAAGACACCTGATGACAAGTAGGTTGATGACCCAGGTGTCTGTCAGTCATGACAGCTCAGTGACTGGGTAACAGTTATGCTGTCACTGTAAAAAAAACAGCCACCCCCGTCCTCCTCTGATTCCACTCGTACATTGGTCTCGCCTGTGTGATGTTGAGCTGCCTTGGCGCAATGGTGGCAACAGTGGGATTTCTTAGAAGGGAGCCACAAGACTGTAATCAGTCATTATGTCAGAAGCGAGCCCCATGAGCCCCGCTCCGGCTCATTCAGCCAAATAATAAGCAGCAGATAACGGCACTGGCGTGCAGGCAGGAGCGGAGCCCCCCGTGGGCTACGAGCTGGAGAAACGGGGGTCTTTTGCCTGTCGCCTGCATGCGCAGAGACCTCACCTCGGTTCGAGGGCCGTATCGGGCGTTTTATGTGGCGTGCAGAATTTTTCACCCCTCTCTTCGGTTACGAGCAAACACATCTCGGGGGTCCTAATAGGCGACGTGTGCGATCAGTTAAGAAATCGACACTTTGTGTCCCTTTTGGTAATTTTGAGCATTTCGCCTAACGACTGCAAGTAGAAATGGGACTTTTTAGCTGCGATGTGGCTAAGAACACAGAGCAAAATGTTTTCCTTCTTAATTAAGTTCTTATTTCAGATGTAGTACTACAGATTGTGCACACAGATGAATTTAAACGATGTTGTTTCCTCACGTAATCCAGTCTTTTTGTAATACTTCTTAATGCAGTATATTGAAAGCCTGATTCTTTCCTGATGGAGGCTGGTTGGAGACACAAATACCTGAAGCAATAAAGAAAATAAGCTCAGTAGGGTTGCCCCCCCTTTCGCTTTACCCGACAATGTTTGATTTCTATTATTTTTGTATTTAAAATACACATTGGATTATTGCCAGTAAACCAACCTAAACGCAGCCACAGATGGTATCCATAAAGCCGCTTTTGTTTAGTTGTTTCCCAGTGTGCAATTTCTCAAATGCCACCACAGGACTGCAGACTATGTGATATTGAATGATGAAACAGCCTCCCTCCCCCCTCCTCTTCGTAAGCCCAGATCGCTTCAGCCCCCCCCACCCCCACCCTCTTGGAGTTTTGTCATTCCATAACAAGGGTCACAGGCTCCCATTGTCTCATGCTCTAACATTCCTCAGCATGGTAGTATTGACTGGTTCTGCTGGGTGAGCGGTGCCATATAACATCCATACATCACGGGGAAGGCAGACTGACAGACAGTGGGAGTTGAGATGTCAGATCGGCCTCTCCAGGCAAATGACACCCACTCCCCTTCCTGCTCTCCACAGTGATTCTCTATCTTCTGACAGTGTGTGCTAGTTGCGAGCACCGACCCTTCCCCACATCCCCCACTTCTCCGTTCCTTCGCGAGAACACTTGACATGCTTATGATATACATTTTTCTTAAGGGTGGATGTCAGAGGAATAATGCTCCCTCCAATTAATGCGTTTGAAGCTGTTCAGAACATACAGTCATGCAAAGATGGAAACGTTATTTGTTCACTGACTTCCACATCATAATTGGTTCACTACCCTGTGCATGCAAAGATTGATAGCTAGATTAATCTCATCAAAATGTTAAGCTTTTATAATCTTCTCATGGACCCCTTTTAACCCTCTCATACATAATAAATGCAGCTAAAAGTCAGGTTGACATGGAGCAAATAGCTTAACACAGTAAGCATGCCAGCCCTGCTCGGGGAAATTATGAAACTGCAGACAACTGAGTTAACTCGGGTCAATGTAGGTCAACCCTTTGTGGAATTCTTTTTGCCCTTAATGATTAATAAGGTAGTAGTTATTGCTTTGGAAGTAATCAGTGGAATGCTGGAGCTCGGCAGTCGTCTGTAATCCTGTTTTATTGCACCTGCTGTTGTCTTTTTCTAATATTTCTGTGTGCTGTGCAGTTTCCGCTAATGAACAAGCCATCATCGATCGGTATGGACAACAAGGATCACCTTGTTCTGCCGTTGCCCGACTGTTCAATCCCGAAGCGTTTTTGTCTCGTCTTGAAGAGACAAGCCGCCCCTTTTGACAGCGCCAAACCAAAGGTCCATTTAGCGTGAGTTGTGCTGTCACTCATGAGCGCTCTGAAAGGTTAGGCTCCTGTAATCTTGTTTATGTTTTTGGTCAGTAGTAAGCCTCCCTAAGCCAGCTTTGTGTCAGACACAGCTGGAGAGGCCTTTGCAATTGCAGCAGTGCAGAAATAATTGGTCCAGCAGCTTGGATGCAGCCATGACACACAGGTAATTTGGTAATTTCTGTCTCTCAGCTGGTGTTATCAGTGTTGGATGCTGCGTGCAAATAAAAAAAAAATAGCTTCACACTTTTCCTGTCGCTTTGATAGGAATTAAACACGACAAACAAGGTTTTGCGGGTTTTCCGATTGCTTTCTGAGGTCACAGATTCCTGTTGTTGTGATAATACAGGAGTTAAAATGAAGCAGCTAATATCATCAGTGTCTCGACCACTTTTTCCGTTTCTTGGTGCTGTTGTACACATCCCGTCGCCAAACAGCTGGACGATAACCAACCTTCATACGTGATGCCATGACATTCCCGTGGGAAGCCTTTTTCCCCTTTGAATTTAGTCCTGATGACTTGGAGCAGGATACATCCAGCTGATGGAGAAATTTGGATTGGAATGTCCATAGAAGCCACTTTTAATTATACTGGCAGTAAAGGTTGAAACTGAGTTGGAATGAAGTGCTTTTTGTGCATCGATTTTTTTTCCCTGCATCTCCAGGCGCCTCTGAGGGAGGCAGAGACAATTGTAACCTTCGCTATCGCTGCACTGCAGACAAACAAGGTGGGCTTCGTGTATGACTTTCCTGTTTCTTTTTCTTTTTTAATACAATAAGAGCATGCACATCAAACAATGCTTTTTATCCAATTAGGGAGTACAACTGAATTGAAAAGGAACTCAGGTCTGGAAAGATGCCACCTGAGCACTTTATCTCGATGGGGTTTTGATGATTTTTGTGATCTGTTTTGACATCTGACAAAGTTTGGCCAGCCGTTCATGGGGACTTTTGTAACTTGGATGACAACGTGTGACAAAGCTTGTGGATGGATCCCTCGAGTTCTTTCTGCACGTTTACCCCGAGGATTCGTGCCCATTTCAGACACCGCGTCTGGTGATCTCACCTGGGTATCTGGAGAGTTACTGCCACCTTGAGTGCCCTCGGGTTCTCGTAGGAGTCCTGTCCGACTCGGCTGTGGTACACGACTCTAAAAAGATCTTTTACGTCGGAATCAGACGACAAGTGTATCTTTTGTTTGCCTGTTTTCAGATGACGCTTCCTCCTGTTTTCTTGAGAACTTTTCCCGACCGCGAGCTTTGCACAGTCACACCAACAGATGCGGCAATTCGTCATGCATAAGAAACCCCACTCTGGCAGCCATCTGTCTCGTTGTGTCTGTTACCATGCACCGGCAGTTTGTTTTCATATACAATTTTAATGGAATTCAAAATATGCTGAACCAATCTTACGACCTACAAGCCTTGTTTTAAAGTCTCATTCTCGACCTATGCGTAACCCGTGTAACTGAAACCGAGAAAGATGCTGACAGTCAACAGTTTCTGAGACCTGTGGAAAGCTTTGCCATTTGGTGTCTCGCTATCCTGTTACCTCAGCTGCGTGGATGGAACAAGTTATCACGCCCAGTTAAAATGTCGTCTGGTCCACAAACCCGATTCCTGGAGGACTTAATAAAAACAGCCTGTCAAACCATTACAGGTAAAAAGAGGTCAGAGGTAGCGCTTTACTTAGGAAACTTACTCTGACTTTTCCCTGGGTTACAATAATGGGAAACAAGCATTTTCCCAGCATCTTTTCTTATATTTAGCTCGGACCAGCAGCTAGTCCATCTCAGACATATTTTCGGCAAGCGCTGCCGGGGCAGAGTGAACACTTCATATTTAGGGCACTTAATGCCAACCACTCACTTCCTGTGAAGTCCGTGGAAAATTAATTGGCCATCACCAAAACTCTGTAGTTAGAAGTTGTTCAGTGTTACAGAGGAACTAGGGCCTGACCCATATTACCTGCTGATTTTAGCTATTTGCCAATATATCAGTATTATTCCATTTAAAAATTTAAAAAGTAATAGAAAAAACACCCTTCAGTCGTTTTAGGAGTATGTTTGTAACACCATAAACACAAGTTGACATATAGGTATATATAGTCCAATATAGCTGATTTTTAACTTATTAAATATTGGTATTAGTTGTAAACATATAGATACAAAAAACTAATCTTAACACCACATTTGTCACTATTCCATATTCACTTCATTGTACAATTATTATCACATTATAATAATAATAAATAAAAGGGTAAAATGTACTAATTTAAAATGTGAACACATTGGAAGAACTCGTGAAACTCTGGAACATTGGATAGTTATACAATGCTTTTTAAAGTATTTTAATTTAAATGTTCAGTAATTTATTTTGGCTAACTTTGCACCTGGCAGCTATTACATATTTCGTTGTTATGGGAAATTAATTTTCATGAAGGATAAATACTTGGTTATGTCGGAACGGTTTTGGGGCAAGACAATTAAAACACATGGTCGTCGTTTAAGAAGGATTACGGTTAATGAAAGGGAAATTGCAGGTCTGTGGCTGGAGGTGAAATGTTGTCTTTAATTGATAAAGTCAGATATCCAACACAACCATCCACCAAGCAAACGGCAAACACTTCGTTGTACACTGAGGATATTTGGCTAAACAAGATGCAGTGTTTGCTTTTTTTTGCATTTACCGAAAACAGGTAGATATGGCACATGTGCTACCTGCATCATAGATCAGCTTTTACATCAGTTTGTCTTCAGTTTGCGATTGAACAGATTGCTGCTCACGTCCATGATAGTTTCTTGTTTCTTGTCAGTGACAGTCTGGCATTACAGGTGGGTTTTGGGGAGGAGGGGTTAAAGGCACTTTTAGATTGTATTGTAAAGGTTATCCTTGTTTTTTTCAATACCCCGTAGAGAAAATGCATGTAAGGTAGAGAATCGGTCTTCTAACTTTTTTCTTGCCCAGACTAGCAACTGGGTTTTTTTTTCTTCATTTCACTGATTCCAGTCACATTTGGTCTTTGCAGGTGGCTTGATGAAAACTTGGAGCTTATCTCCTCCTGTGCTGGCGAAGAATTAAACCTGTTTCTACAGCCCATATAGTAAGATAAAACAGTCCATCGCCACATGGTACCGCAGAAGCATGGAAATAATGCAATGCAGACGTTCAGTAATAGAAAAATGCCCATCATTATTTGCTGGGCTTTTTCTCCCCTCAGGGCTACATGTTTAATATGACCCTACAAATGTGATTTAGCTGGCAGGTAGCCTTGGGACTCGGAGGAAGAGACCTTTGCCGCTCAGTACGTGGCAACATTGTATCTAGGTTAAGGTTATCGGCTGATAGTGGATATTTTGAGCAGCAGAGGAAATCTTACAGAAGAGGCGCGTTATCGGGAGTTGAGGGGTTTTAGCTTTGCACGAAGGACAAACAGCACATACAACAAAAACATTTCAAATTCGCTGGTTACTTCCCCGTTCTCTGTGATAATTTGCCGTTTGATCCCTTCACAGCACCTACCCGCATCTTCCCTGTAAACGTTGTGTTGCCGAGCATCAAATTCCAAAGACGTGTTTTCCGTCAACTCTCATCCCACCCCGTCTATATTCATCCCCGATTCAATTACTTTTTTGGATTCAGCAGAGACTCGTTCTATGCTATATTGCTCTCCGATGCGTTTTGCCACCCCACAGATTTATGTCGGAGCTGAAGGATGGCTGTCCAATTTTCTGCATGGATAGCAGTGCTGGTGGCATTGTGTCTGTGTGCGCGCGTGTGCGTGCGAGCGTTTTAAAAGCTCTTGTCAGATGTGCGTTAAAGACGTATGGACCACACTGTCGTGCGATTCTTCCGCGCGTTGCCCATTTCTGTCACATCCTGCCGTTAGCTTGTGTATCACAGTGGTTTGTCATGCGAGTTGCTTTGATCTGTCTGTGTAGTGTACGCGCTGGTGTGCGTTGTGCTGTCACTTTGTTCCTCCTTGTAAATAAGGCGAGAACGCCGAGCTGGAAATGAGTCAAAGCACTTACATTAGTTGTTGAAGTGTTTTGGAGAGTAGCTGATGGTGTACGTTGGACTTTAGGCCTTGCTGCATATTGTGGATAGATGAAATGGAAATCAAACTGTGCTATATTATGATGAAGTGTACAACTGCGCACTTATTCGCTCTTCCGAGTTCAAGTTACCAATCTTAGTCTGATCTGTATGATCCAAGGAATTCACTGGGTGCTTCAGTGTTGCGTTTGAGTTCTGACATGAGTATTGGAGGTAACTGTGCCCACTCAATACACTGACTGTAAATGTCGGCGTTAGAACCGTCCCAGAAGCAGGTGTGTGTGACAAAAGCCAAGTCATATTGCACAGAGCAAACCAGGAGGGCAGGAAGTCAAAGGAAAAGCAGAAAGAGTACAGGCAACTTCCAAAATAAAATTCCCAGTGCAGATTAAACCATCTGCTTGTGACTTTCTGTCTGCTCCCCGTGTGACCTGAGACTCTGCAACGAACATCAAAAAACATGAAAAACATGAAATGCAACTGCACAAACAAGCACTTTGTGTATTCCTTTGGCAATTCCTCACCTATTGTGCTCATTTCCACCTCGATATGTTCATTAGTGGACTCGAGTTGCTTCTTATTTACGTGACACCTTTGTGAACACGCACATCTACTCTAAAGGGTCTCGGTGGAGTTATTTTGGTCCTCACTCGAGTCCAATTACTGTGGTTACATGTGCACACAGAGGAGGAGTGAGGACTGTTTGTCCTCTGGGCCTCACCTGTAGGGTGTAGAACCGCTGCCTCAGTTCATCCACTGTCTAAAAGGAGCTGTTTTAGCTCCCGTCCCCCTCCTTTTATCTAACGTTCATCAAATTGATCAAAAGGTTTGCACAGCAGGTAGGTGGGACACCCGCTGTGGGAGATGGCCATATTGGGAATATCCACTCTCACTGACATCATACAGAACCCAGAGAAGAAAACCTGTCAGACGCCGCTTTTGGAGCAGTTTAGAGTCTGAGCTTTTGTTTAAGATGGCTACATTGTTACATAAATAAAGACAAGGCTCACATGCCCGCTTTATTCATCCACACAGGGAGACCTGTTGGTCCACATTAAACCCAGCTCGAGTCAAAGTTATCAGCGCAGAAACTGTAGACAACCTCAATCTGTCACATATCAGTGGACAGCTCCCCAGCGTGAGGTCACACAGCCCATTACTGCGGCGATGCCATTATGTCTTTCTCTGTAGTCAGAGTGAAAGGTTGCCGTGCCCCCGGATGACCACCCCCACCTCACAGGGGTCCTGTGATATCTCGGTTGTCTCCTTCCAGGCCTGAATGGGCACATTGTGCTGCCGCCCGCTGCTGTTCTGCAGACCACTAGGTTCCTTCACACACACCTGTCAAGCCATGTCCTCGGCGCCTTGGGTACTGCGGCACTCCACAGCCCCCCCTCCAGCACACACATGATCGCTGAACCTTTGCACACCCTTAGAAACACACACACACACACGCACACATCCGAAAAGCAGTGATACATGAACAAATAATCACTTGGACCTACGTAAAGACGCGGGCGTGTATACACAGAGACACACACAATTGAATTTCGCCTAAACACAGAGCATGCATGCATTCACACGGAGCAGCACCCAACACAAACACACACACACCGTTATAGAGTTGGAGTTTATTGGAAACACGCCTCGCTCGCTAAGCCAAAAGTTATATTCAGTGTGGAGCTCGGCTTCAGAATTCAGAAAGGGTCAAGTTCCATATTTGACTGGATGGGGACGGCAAGGGCAGGAAAGGTTGGTCGGGGTGCACGCATTTGCACGTGGGACCCCCTTCCCATTGCATTCAGGAGTAAACTACCTGTAACTCGATCCACGGGTTCAATCAGTTGCAGATTTTTGGTCTTGAAGCGGAGAGGAGGCCTGCTTTGGGGATAGCCACAGTATCCCTTTCTCACAGGGAAATACATATACTGTAGTTAACGTTAGCTCCGAAAAGATTATCCAGTTAAAAAGTAACTAATTTGAAAATGACTCATTAATTAGTTTTGATTAATTATTTTGGAGCTGCTATTTTCAATAGTACAAATAAGATTCGTGGCTCTGGAGAATTTTAAGGGTAATTTTTCACAGTTTTCTGCTGTTTAGCAGTCTAAGCGATTAGCCCTGAGTCATTACAACTCTGAGAAAGCTGACAGGTATTTGTAAGGGTTTTATCTCTCAATCAGATCCTTTTGTCTTTCACTTTTTTCTTGGGTTGCTTGGGTTTATTTTAGGACCTCTCATAGACTCGACAACCGGCCAATTTATCTAAAATCGTTCCAAAATGTCACGGTTCTACGTGACTCGACACACGCGGGAAAAAGCACCCAAGTGTGCGTCCTGATCTGTCGAACGCACTCCTCTGTTTTATGATGTCTCATTTGCATCTTCCCTATCTGCCTCTCTCTCCGTGGCCTTGCGCCGGTAGCCCTTCACAGAACAAACGCGCCTCTGCGTGTGACATTATCATCAAAGAAAAATGCTAAATGCCTCGATTGTAGATGCGCGCGCCGTGCACCCTCGTGAAGGACCTACGTGTCAAGTCCCACTAGTGTTACCCATACAATTTTCCCCTCTATTGACTTTTATGTTGTGTTGCAAGGTTGGTCATCATGGTGGGAATATATATGCATTCTAAATAAAGACGTGTGTGATAGTAATAATGATATTGCTCTACCAAGGTAAACAGCTCTGAGGGCCTCAGTAGAGGGGGTTGTGGTGTGAATGTGGTGTTTTGACAGCTTTATTTTTTGACCATAGGTTTTTGCACGTTTGGCGTTGGCTGCTTTTTTTTGTGTTTGTTTTTTAGAGAAGCCTCTCAGAGCTTGGCTTGTTGGTGAGATCATGTGATAACACAGAAATCTGGCTGTGGCTTGAGAAGCAATCTAGGGCCCGAGGACTACAAAAACATGATATTTACATAAATATTCAAAACGCATGAGCCTGCATACACCCACGTATGAAAATTTAAAATCGAGGTGCCGCGTACCACTTTAGCTGAATGCTTTATACTCGAGGCTATGTGTTCATCGACTTGTTTTGTTTGTGCTTTTCTTTTTTTTCCCCCCCCGTTTTTTAATGAATATGTCCACAGACAAAAGCTCGCAAACAAGAGTACGCGTGCATGTGGCGCAGACTAACCTACAGACTCGTATCCCAGTGTTCGTCCCTCTCCAATTAAGGCCAATTAGGGCCAGTGTATGAGAAGGTCTTGTGGGGATGCACTGTAGTGCTCAATGCTGTACATCCCTCATCATCTCTTCTCATTTGTATGCCAGAGCGGTGTGAGAGAGAAATGGGAGCTACAGGGAAAGCATAAAGAAGATGATAGAAATGATGAGGGCTTAAAAAAAAAAGAAAGGAAAAGGTGAGAAGAAAAGAACGGGGGAGTGGGTGAGGTGGGGTGGGGGGATCTACGGCAGCTAAAGCACGGATACCGAGAGGCGAAGAGGTGGCGAATTAGAGTGAGCCTCAACAATGAGGAAGCAGACACGTAACTATACATAATCTACCTGCAGTTGGCAGCTACCTCAGTCAATTGTTATCAGCTTCCCTTGAATTTAATGTGACCCTTGGGAGTGTAGATGCTGCCCATGCATTATAAATGCTGCCCATTGATTTCAGTTGGTGAGCTTTCCCTCCCCTCAGAACGAGCAGGCTCTGACTCACCGTGATTTCTTAAGTGACCGTGGTGTGCAGTATAATTCATTAAAATCGCGTTTCACGAACGGAGCCCTTGTTTTTATTTTGCAGTTTGACTTGTTAATTTAATTTAATTGTATCAGTGAGATTTAAGCACTTCAAAATCATCTGGATAATATTATAAGGCATATGAGGACCTATGGGGGTCTGCGTTGGTCTTTTCGCTCCGTCCATGGATCAGGTTTATTCGGCACACCCTACGCTCCAGTTTGTGGCGTTCCTGGGTTTGTTTGTAGCGTTGCCTTGCAGGGAGGGAGGCTGCTGCCGTTGGGGAGTGCAGTTTGCATGAATGCTAAGTTTCCCGGCTGAATATTGCAGTGCAGGGAGACCAGCATCAGTACTTTACATCGCCTGTCCGTGGTTTTAATGCAATGGCCGATCGGTTATGTCACAGGTGTCGAACTCCAGGCCTCGAGGGCCGGTGTCCTGCAGGTTTTAGATGTGTCCTTGGACCAACACAGCTGATTGAAATGGCTAAATGACCTCCTCGACATGTCTTGAAGTTCTCCAGATGCCTGGTAATGAACGAATCATTTGATTCAGGTGTGTTGACCCAGGGTGAGATCTAAAACCTGCAGGACACCGGCCCTCGAGGCCTGGAGTCCGACACCCCTGGGTTATGTGAAGCTTCCTCCACATGGAGCCGCAATAGTTACATTTGGTGAGAGTCATGGCACGTTATACTCGAAGTGCAGTTTACCTGAGGGTGCAAATGGAATCTTTATGAAGCCTGGTTATTTCTGTCTCCAAGAGCAGCTCATTTTAAAGTCCGTATAATCTATGAAATAGCTGCAAGTAGGCGAATAAGTACCAACATGGCGTATTACATACTTCACAGAGGAGTATGTAGGTTACTTAAGGCTGTCTGGGCTTGTAAAAGATGCCGCCATTTCAATACATTTTCTGTTCATTAGCCATATCTCCTTTGCCTTTGGCCCCGGCGTGCTTGGGCCGGCTTGTCAGTTACAGTGTCACAACTACAGGGTCATTTAATTTAGAGGCCTGCTCCGCCGATTAGAGCTTTTGTGGTGAGCCGCCGTGACTACTGTAATGCGGGTGTTTGGGTCAGCGATGGGCACAATAGCTTAGTTACTCTCGCTGACTTCCTCACTATTGCCTCTCTCTCTCTCTCAGCACATTTTCCACTTGGCTGATAAAATAAGCCACTCTTTGATGAGCTTTCGGCAGGCCGCGGCGTTGTGCTTCAATAAATGCTTTTATAAAGACACACCACAGGCTGTCGACTCGGATCAGTCATACAGCGGCCGCCTGCGTCCGCTTGCCGTCTCATACTGGGACGCCATGTCATGATAACGGGTTGTTTTGATGCATGATGATAAACGGGTAAGAAATAAAAACAATAAAAAGTTGTGTAATGGACAACTTTTCTTCAAAGTGATTTGTTGTCTATGTTAAGACAGTACGACGGCTTAGGTAACCAGGAGCTGTAGCAAAGACAGCAGAGAAGCAATCCATAGAAAGGAACGCCACTGCAAATGTAGTTTTCCTTTTAATATAAACCCCACTACATTCAGTGTCTTGACGTATTTACATTCTGTAATATAGGACCATTTTATATAGTGAATCTCATTGTCTTGCACCACAAGCAGGTAGAGTAGGCACTTTTCTTTAGCAGTGCTCACACAGTAGCTGTTCAAGCATCGCTTGCTGCCTCTAAAATTCTGGGATTTGTCCTGTTAAAGCACACTGATGTAGTCGGTGAGACGGCTGTGGCTAAATCTACTTTGTCTTGTGCCGCTTGTGTTGCTTTCTCTCCTCTTATTTTTAGCTCTTGGTAGTTGGAAACAACACGCTCGGGCTGAATGCTTTATCTGGGCAGGAACAACATAAGCTAGCAGTTGTTTTGTATGCTTTTGTGTAGGTGTGTAATTGCTTGTTCAGATTAAAGTGTTCTACATACTTACTTATACTGTATACATAAATACTAAACTAAATCAGCAATAGCCAGCTCTTTGATTAATTCACTTTGCTGTTATCAACAGAGACTTTGTAGGATAATTAAGGCCGGGAGGTCAGCTCGTTTACTCGTCCTTTGAAGGAAAAGCTAGACAGCTGCCACCAGGCTCAAATGCACACTCACGAACGCGAGGAAAAATGCTGCTGCCAGTGTCATAAGGCTGGGATAGCTTGCACTGCTTGCACTTCCTTCTTTAGTTTTGTTAAAATTAACATTACAAACCACGGTGTAACCGTAAATCTTACACAGAAGAAAAGCACGGTTACACCCAATATTACTGTCAGGCGTGGTCAGAAATATGGCTTGCTGCTCTACAACCACACTCAGCAGTGATATTCAGCACACTGTAGCACAATGAATCACTTTTGGGGTGTGAAATCAAATTCAGGTTTAAGTTCATGGCAGCGAAAGCTGGATAGTCATGCTGTGTTTCATCACTTTGTAATTTGGAAAGCACTCCTTTTGCCAAGGGGACTGAAAGGAACAAAAAAAAGAAACAGGCTACAGTGGATAATGTAACAGAGAAAAGAAGCAGTTTTCTCTGTCTTAATGCAGTGGAGTTGCTACATACTGTACAGAGCCTCCTTTTGCGCTCATGCATTTCACCAATTGGCAATCATGCACTTGTGGATATCCAGTGAGCCTGGCTAGCTTTCTTGGCACTTCAACAAAAATCTTTTACTTTGCTTTCCCGGTGCCTCCTGCTCTAACTGGTGGCATATCCTTAGCAGCCGGTGAAAAGTTAATAACAGGATGTAAAATTAATCTCAGTCTCAGTTTTGTCTCACAACGGTATCTCAGCAGGCTTTTACTTAACATGCAAGTCTTTTCTCTACTTGCCGTTATTAGAAATACCATCCTTTACTCGGATGTTTTAATGCAAAACTCTAAAATGCAAGTTTGCACAGACGTCCGACTAAAGCGTTTTTTCTGTGCATGCAAGAATGCCAAGCTTTTTGATTAAACTTCCTATGTTCACATCTTGCTTACTTCCAGTTAAAGTCAGGATGCTTTTTAAATCATGGATGGATTATTTTATCAAAAAGTAACAATTATACCTATAAGTAACAAAAATACACTTTTTAGAATTAGAAATTCTTCCCTTAAATGCATCCCACTGCAAGGATTTACACACTACGGGGCAGATTCAGGGCTGGTTTTGGGCAACAAAGATAAGAGATGAGAGCAGATGACTGGTAGCCAGCAGGTTGCTGCATTGAGTATCTCTCCGAAACGACTGTTTCTGCACATGGTTTCTGACAGAAATAAGCATATTTCCAGCTTTACCTTAGAGAAAGAAAAGAAAAAAAAAGTAAGAAAGATGCATTTTACTCAAAATTACTGCTTCATGTTTATTGAGGATGAAATTAGAGGGTGGCTCAAAACCAGACACCAGCTCTGGTATTGGTTTTGGATCAGTACCAGTGCGATCGGATCGATACTTTGTTTCTAGAACGCAGCCCACTGAACTCTATTAAGTGCATGTTGGTTTTTTTTGGAAATCACGCATTATGAAAACTGTCTGAACCGTTTTGTGTTGATTGTCAAGTCTGTTTTATTTATAGCCAATACACATTCCAGGACTCCAAATAACCCAGTTTCAAAATACATGAAAAGCCAAAAGGCGTTACGTTTTGTTGCATTAACGAGATATTGTAGAAAGTACAAATCACACTGATTTAGTGGTCATTAAAGTGTTTTTAGAGGTTGCAAATAGAGGATAATTTATCATATAAATGACACATTTCTCTCCTCTACATGAGCTGCCTTTGTAGGTTAAAACCCGTGGTATCGGTATTAGTATCGGTAATTGTGGCCCTGTAATCACTTGGTATTGGTATCTGTATTAGTATCGGTAATATTGGCCCCGTGTTTACTTGGTATCGGTATTAGTATCGGTAATTTTGGCCCTGTATTTACTTTGTATCGGATCGATACCAAATCTGTAGTATCTCACAGCACTACTGTAAATGTAAGATCCTCTTACATTTACACTTTCTTATGTTTTGCTAGGCTGCTAATTGAGTGCAATCCTTCCACACAACAACCTAACTCATCTTTAAAGGAGCAGCTAATATATGGACGAGGTGGCATGATTGTTTGCAGTTAAAAAATGTATATGATTATGCAACACTGGTAAAGTAGACATTGGTAGTGTCTGTCTCCAACAGGAAAATTAGGTGATTTTCCAGATAATGCGTCAGTCATTCAGCCTTGGATGTATATTTCTCTGTCCAGAACTCACTGATGATGTGTTGGAAGCCTCACCTCCCAACTACTGCCAGTACTTTAACTCTAATGATTGGACGAGAGCAGTAAATTTGGCTCTGATAGTGTTTCTGCTGAGTGCGAAAGACCAAGGAGAGCAGCAAGGAGTTTATAAGAGGTAAATGTGTAAAATTAAAGCTCTGTCCAGTTGCTGTAATTACTGTTAATTAGGTTTGATCAGAAAAAGAAGTGAAATCAAGTGAAAGCACACGATGAAACCTACCATACCGCTCAGAACATAATTTTTGCTTTCTGTTCTCGGTGCAATTGATTTCTCCTTTTTGTGCAGCAGTATGTGGTTAGGATTGTTGCAATATGGTGCGACCGTGCTCCTTTCCAAACACTTGCAGGCCTGCTAAATGACTGGCAGATGCTCTGTTGACCAAACTAGTTTCAGCAGTTCAGCTAAATTGACCTATCGCATCTGCTTTCTCTGCCAAAGTCTCAAATTTGATCAAACATAATGAACAGCAGATTTGATGAAGCACGTCCCCGGCACTTGTTCGAAAGCCAAGACCGGTTGGCCATTGTGCCTCGATAATATTTAGAAATTTGGCAATATAATTGAGAGCCATTCTTTTTCCTTTTCATTTGCAAGCATCTTTGCACAATCTGACAGAAGTAAAGGAATCATTTCACTAAGTACCTTTTTTTTTTTTATCATTGGCACACATGCACAAATTATAGACTCTCGTTTGCCCTGTGTCTCTGTCATTTTAAATCACAGCCAGTGCTTTTAAAAGAGACGTGGACATGAGGCGGACAACCCAAATAGGTGAGAGGAAAGAAAAAAAGGTTGTTTTAATTAAGTCAAAAGGAAAATCTACCTAATTTGCATAGTAAACACAGTGCTACCGATTAATCCTTTTTCTTTTTTTTGTTTTTAGCTTATTATTCAAGACCATCCAGTGCCATAGACACCTCAATTACAAAAGCTTTGGTGCTCATCAGTTTTATGATTGCATGTGAGATTTAATTATAAATCATGTAATGATTGTTTTGCGTCACAATAACAAAGAGAACAGCTCGTCGTGTGTTTCATCAGGGATGCCGAAGAATTGCTCTTTCCCAGAACCGCTGAATGCCATTTGATTTTCCCTCTGTGTGCATGCTCTTCATTAATACATCTATAATTAAACCTAACCACTTCACCCCTCGCACACAGATATAAATTGAATGCGTTCAGTTGAAATATATATAGTGAACAGGCCAACGCTAAGGATGGGAGATGAGAAATCTCTGAAAGAAAGCACTCCAAAGATGGATTCATACGATGGCTAAAGAGGCAGGGAGGGATAACGAGGGGAAAACTGGAAAGTGTGAAAGGTGACTGGGGGAGGTTGCCATCAAAATGCTAATGTTGTGTGGGATATTTACTGCAGAGTGTTAATGTAGTTTAAAACAGGCTCTTTGTCCTGCAGCCCATCACCAAGCTCCTGTTGGGCCCTAATAAATCAGCCATTAAAAGCTGATGTGACCTGAATAGCACTTCATACAGCGGCAATCGGGCTGTAGCGCCAGTATGGGAACCAGAAAGCAGCTGAAAAATTTATGAAGATGCCACTTAATAACGGTCGACCCAGAAGCAAGCAAAATAAAAAGTGTCTGCGTGATGTGGCTTGGAGAAAGTAACGCTTGGACTCCTTTTTTTTAATTTTTTGTTTTTTTAAGTAAATCTGTGTCATACAGTAGACGTGCAGATGCCTCTTCATGTTGGCAGACGTTAAAGGTTCCTGCTTTTTAATTGCGTCCCCTGTCGCCCGTTTGGAGAGAATACAGCGAGAGTCGGTGTGTTGCTCTAACATAAGTATGCCCCGCTCTAACTTTTGTGTTCTCTTCCAGGACAGGACGTGCTTTCCCTATCTGGAATGTGATATACGGGATTTGTTCAGCAGCAGCACTCAAGGACCGCTCTCCTCTCTCAAACTGAGGTATTGTACACTTTTTATCAGCATTTCTGACAGCATCAGACTGTAAATGTACGGCGGCCCTGAGAGTTTAGACGCACTGCAGCTTAGGAAAACACCAGCAAATCGGAAAAAAAAATGCTGCAAAAGCACACAAAAAGTCACAAATTCAATTCAACAACAGTTACCTCAAGGGACTCTGTAATACTGTCAGGTAAAGACCCTACAATAACTCAGACTTGGCGACAGTGGCAAGGAAAAACTCCCTTCTAACAGGAAGAAGCCTAGGCACAGGAGGGGCAGTCATCAGCCGTGATTGGCTAAAGGCAAGACACTGTGGAAGAGACAAGCTAACAGTAAATGGCTAATAGCGAACATGTAGCTACAGCATTATATGAATGATATCTCTGCGTTATCATCAAAATAATGTTGGTCCGGGATCAACATCACAACGGACCAATCACGAACACTCAGTTAGCATCGGAGAAGAAGTTAGCTAATACTATTAAAAGCTACCGTAAGCAAACCGAAACGAGTAACCTAAATTTGGCGGACAGCAAAGCTAACTTTATAGTATATTTATTAAAACACACGTTACCATTGCATCTTCTTATCGTTTACACCGGCGAATCCCACTTCTTTTAAGGGTGTCTCAGTGCAATTGTTCCCATGTTTTGGTTGCTATCATTTTTGCAGCTGGTCCGTCACACTATCATCTCCCCAAAAACACTTTTATTTTGTGAGATTTTTTTTTCCTACTTCCGTTGTCTTTAGCGTTTTTCTAGTTGCTGGTGTTTTCTTCAGTTGCAGTGCGTTTGAACTCTCAGGCCCACCGTACAAATGGGCCTGAAAATGACTCCGTGCAAGTCATGAATATGCAGCGCAACCCAGATTAAGTCTGCAACCCATACACCACCACCACCACCAACCCCACCCAGCACAGCACAGTAATGAAGAGCATTCATGTGGGCCAATTGGGCTTGTACTCTGCGCGCAATAGGATGTTTATGAAAATGATTCACGATAGGTGCTCATCTTCATATGCAAATCTGTGGGACACCACTGTTAGGCCTCTAATTTGTGCCGGCGGCGGCGAGGAGGGTGTTTTTTTTTTTCTTTTCTTTTGGTCGGTAACCATACGTGTCTACGGAGCGTGCTTGGATTTCATTCCCTGATGCAAATGATGTTTTCGGTGTAATCATGCAAAAGCACAGCTGGCTTCCATTTCTCCACACCTCGAGCCTGTTGCTCCCCCTCACTGCTGACTCTTAACCACCAGAACCTTCCTTGCGCCGGGCTCCTGTCTCCTCTCCCCGTCTGTTTGCCGTTGTTGTCTCCTGCAGCCCTTGTGTTTGCTCTCTGCTTCTTGTAGTTATCTTCTTTCCCTTTCCTGTGTCACTTGCCACACCAGCCCTCCCCCTTTCATCCCATCATCACACACACACACACACACACACACACACACACACACACACACACACACTTCTCTCCACTGCCACCACCTCCAAGCAACCCTCTTCATATTGAATGGATCCACTAGCCTCGGTGCCTCCTGCGGTGAGCCTGGATTGAATTCAATTAGGGAGATTGTTTGCCCTGCAGAGTTTACTGGTGGGCTCCGTGGATGATAGGTTTGCCTGCCGACTTCCACTTCTCCCAACGTCCTCCCTCACTCATACACACACACTCTTCCACACACAAAGACACACCACTACATCCATCTACCCTGTTTCCCCTTCATCTGACTCAGTGTAGACACCCCTCCTTTCCTCTTTCTCCTAACAACTTCCTTTTGGCAGTGCACTTGCCTTTCTATTTCCATTTCCTTCTTTTTTTTGGTGTGTACTCTGTTTACGTTGCTTTTCAGGCCCCCGTTGATGTTTTTATGCTATTTTGTGACATCGCATTCAACATGATCAAGGCATAAAAAGCGTCACAGTGGGGAAAATGTGTCATATCACCTCTTTGATAAGACCACAGGGCCTCATATTCTCCATGTGGCTGTTTTGTGAGAGTTGCTGGGATGGGATTTTTCAGATGGGAACTGTTTTATTTGAGCTTAATCCCAGCAGCTACACACACATTTCAAGATAATCCCCCCCCCCCCCCATTTTTTGTTCCAGAATTAATTTTCCCATTTTCTAGCATATCCAGCATAAAGGGAAGGGCAGTAAATGTTGCTGACATAGGAGTAATGGCCACATTAGTTGCAAGGTGAAAATAGAATTGTGCTGTCATTTGAATAACATTGAGAGCAGCAGGCGGTACTTATGCATGCTGCTGGCTTGTGGTTTTAGATATGAAGTGAAAATCTGGTACAGACATAATGGCCCTGGTCTCTGTTCTGTGTAGAAACATATTTCAGGGACTTGTCCTGTAACCCGCTGCTTTCCTTCAGATGTCACACTGTGTGACTGTGTACCAGTGCTCCTCAGAAATCAGATACTGTATTAGTGCTGAAAGATGTCAAATGAATTAAAAGCTAGGCATCGCTTTGATGATAAACGTCCTAATGCACTCTGACGTGGAATTACGACCTTCGTTTGATGTACCTTTTTTTTGCCTGATTTGTGGTCACTGCCGATTATGTTTAATTCACTTGAAGGCAATGACTTTGTGGGGCTTTAAAAAAAAACCGTTTGATTTACAAACAAGTGTCATTTGGCAGAAGGATATTTTTCAAGCTACTACGCGAGAAGAATCCTAAAGTAGACCGATTATATTTCCTTTTTCTCTGATACTTGTGCTGTTACAAACCTGTAAATGGTAAATGGTAAATGGCCTGTATTTGTATAGCGCTTTTCTAGTCCCTAAGGACCCCAAAGCACTTTACACACCCAGTCATCCACCCATTCACACACACATTCACACACTGGTGATGGCAAGCTACATTGTAGCCACAGCCATCCTGGGGCGCACTGACAGAGGCGAGGTTGCCGGACACTGGCGCCACCGGGCCCTCTGACCAAATGCTCGGATGCTCTTGCTTTAGACTGCGCTAAACACTCAGTTTCAGGTGCTTTTTTTCTACTCTTGTGTCTGATTGATGTCAGAGGCACAGGATTTCCTTATATGGTGATCTCAGGTTCATTGTTGGTTTATTCATGCCACTTCAGAGTACTCATTCGATAGCAAAGCTGGGCAGCTAATGCTAAAAGACACGGCGCTTCCATCTGTAAAGAGCAAGACTGAGGTATCAGAACGCAAAGTGTAACTACCGTTATATTGCCAAACTGTGTCCAAGGTTTACAGTTTGTTTCCGGAGGTCCACAATGTCAAGACAAAGAGTTTCAATGTCCACGAGCACCAGGTTTTGTTTACGAAAACCCGACAAGGAGCAGCCAATCAGCGAAAGGCTTTTAGGAAAGGGAGCCTTAAAGAGACGAGTGATGCAGTGTTGCAGACACAAGGCGACCTTTAAGGTGCTGCTTAAAGATTAGCAAGGATTTTTTTTATGTGGTTAATAGATACTCTGGGTGAGTCCAAGAATAAAAATTAAGAGCTGGAAATGAATATAATAGACCCCATTTTTATCTGAACATCTACAAAGCTGCAGAGCAACAAAAGTTCTTTTTAGCCTGTTAGAGAGTTGAAGCTCCGTGTCTGTCTGCAGTGCTTTGCATAGCCAAAGTGGCTTCCTTTAGCATCAACCATTCAGGTTACTTTAACCACAGTGGCCAGAGATGACTTTAGCCCCGCCAGGTTTTTGGTTCTGTTAGCTTAAAGCCCTGCCGTTTGTTTTCATAGCGTGATCCTGCCTGGACTTGTTGAAATGATGCAAAACAGGTCATTTGAATGGAAAGGCATTGAGATCCTTTCGGCCAATGTCAGCAGTGTTCTTGAATTTGAATCCTATCCAGAGGTAGTTGACTTTGCACGTCTTTGTTTTTCATGTCCTGTTACTTGGGGCAACTATGGTCAGGCCAGAAGCAGGCTGCTCCAAGGATACCAGACAGCATCGAAACCCTCTAAATGACCAAATTATTTAAAAGGCACACATTGTTTTGTGTAGTGCACGGCTGATAATGATGACCCTCTGTGAAAATTGTTGTTGTCAAGACAACCGCACCTTGCTGGGGGATAGATTAATTATGACGTGTTTGTGGTCATTTTCTCCCAGTGGGTAGTGGGGCGCGAGGGGGGCCTGATGTGAAAGTGCTCCCGCAGCTTTATGAAAATGCTGCTTAGTCATTTCTATATGTTGATTTGATGATTATTGATTTTAACCTCAAGCAAATTTGTGTCCAATAGCTAATATGCTATTAGAATCATCAAAGATGCCGTGTTTTTGAGGTGAACGTTTTTTGCAGACAGGACAGGAAAGTTTTCATTCTGCCGTTGATCATTTCTCTTTGAGAGCATGTGTTAACAGTCTCATACTCTAATTACTCTCACAGTCAGTAAGGGGCAGGCAGTTTTAAGCCATTTGTTTATAGCTGAGGGTAAAGTTGCACAATAAAACTCCACACAAGGACACATCGAGCGGATGTAACCGTAATTATTTCGTGTTACGTCACCTGGAATGTGTCTGCGCGCTGTATGTGCGTGTACCTGTGCTTTATGTGGTGCTTGCTGTGACACTGCACTATATATAGCTCCAACGCCCATCTATTACAATACAATATTCATGTCTTCAGTGGCAATTTGTTGCTCTCTTGAACTGCATTATCATGGTAATGCCATCTATGATTTCTCCATGCATCTGTAACGCCTGCAAAATTTGGTATCAACAGAATAAATACAGCTCTCAAAGAAGAGTTTAAAACAAATCAATAGCTGCATATAGTTTAAGTTTTAGGAAATATCGGGGACAATATTAGGTACACCTTGTTAGCACTGGGTTGGACACCCTGTTATGCTGGAGACATTAGTTTGAGATTTTGTTGACATGATAACAAAACAGGTGCTGTATATTTGTTGCCAGCACACACATTATACAAATCTTGCATTCCTCCACATCCCAAAGGTGCTCTATTGGATTTAGATCTGATTACTGTGGAGGTTATTTGAGTACAGTAAACTCATTGTCACATTCAAGAAACCGGTTTGAGATAAACTGAGCTTTGAGACAGGGTGCGTTACCCAGCTTGAATCACATAGTCAGCAACATGTTTTGCTTAAGTCATGCTTATTTGGTATGATAAGGCACAAAGCGGATACCTTGGGGGACGCATATCGTCATTGTAATGAGTGTTTTGTTTTTTTAGTTACTGTTGCCGTCTAGTTTTCTCCTCTGACCTCTAGCATCAACAAAGAGAACTATCGCTCACTGGATATCTTCTGTTTTTCCGACCATTCTCTGTAACGCTAGAGATGGTTGTACGGGAAAATCACAGTAGATCAGGAATTTTTGATCCATCCGGCACAACCATGCCGCATTCAGAGCCATTTAAATCGCCTAAATTTCTTCCCCATTCTGATGCTCAGTTTGAACTTCAGCAGGTTGCATTGAGCTGCCATGTGATTGGCTGATTAGATATTTGGTTGAACAGGTATAAAGTGTCCGGTGACAGTAGGTAGGTTAGCTTAACTATAACACAAAGGTGGGAAAAAAGAGAATTATTATTTTGGACTTATTAATTATGTTATGTTTTGTTTTGATGCTTATACAAATGTAAGAAGCAGGATTTGTGAATTTAGCACATGCTAACTGAAGTATTTCAGGAAATCACCGCCCAGCTAGCTAGGCTAGCATAACTGCTGTTAAGCAAGTTCGGGTTATGCTATTTTATCTGTCAAAATATAATACATGTATTTTAAAAAATAGCTTTAAAGGTCCTGATAAACTGATTATGTTATTTGTGGACAGGTTGAGTCATGCTAACTGTTTTTCCTATATTCCACTCAAAGTCAGTGCTAATGCTAAATGCTAAACATGCTAATGCTAACTCAGTAAGAAAGTGAAAGAAAACATTTCCCACACTGTTGACCTCTTCCCTTAACCCTGTGTGTCTGTTTAGTGGGGGGATTTCTGAGATAACACTTCCTCTTTTCTATTCCATCTCTAGACCTCTACATACCCACTTAGCTATTGCATGTCACAGCCCTCCACAGTCCCACAGGGCTTTGCAGGTGAGTGTTTCACTTTTCATGACTGGTAAAAGTAAAAATCCCTTCAGCACCGATGCCCACCCAGGTCTGACAGAGAGAGCATTAAATTTGGACGGGGCTATTTTCGGTAAGGGAAAGAGGAGGGGTCACTGGGATGTTCGTGAAAGTGTCTTGTCATGTGCCTGGTCGTTCTCCTGATTCCCAGCCTGACAGTTTGGGTGTCTTAATAAAACAACACCCCTGACAGCGAGCTCACACAGCAGCTCAGTGGTTTCGCTCCATCATCTTCTGCCAGCCCTTCCTCTCCTCGGCTTCCCCACTGTGCCCATGTATCGCCCAGCTCCTCGCTGTGACCGCTCAAGCTGATTTAAATGAACAGGACGATCTGTTGATTGCTATTAGATTCATGCATAGCTTGAAACCTCTAGGGGGTGGGGGGTCTGCCATTATCCCATTTGATATACTGTAGCAAAGCAACAACTGGCCTAAATTCAAAGCTACTCTTTATACTCTTTTTATACTCTTTATTTGTTACTCAGGTGTATCTAACTAACCTCAAGAGCCTTTTTTCTTCGCCTTCTGGTTTTCGTAGCACTTATTCTCCCTTGAACTTCTGCTGCACCCTATCCAAAAGCTTCAATTCCAGCAAAGGTGTGCTGTTCTAATCAGCTCTGTTTGATGTGTGGAGGCAGCAGGCTTTATGGAGGAGCCAAGATCTCTTAGGACATTAAGGCTAGAGGAGAGGGAGGAGAGGAAGAGATTACTGCTAGTCTTTTTATAGAGGATCACTCCATCTTGTCCTTTTTAGCTCACTCATTAGTTCTCGCTTCCCCCCGGAGGGCGATTCTCTCGTTCTGTCTCTCACCAAAACCGAGGCCTCTTCTTTCACTTTGGCAAAAAAAACTAAACAAAGAAAAAAACTCTTGTCTGGCCATCATTTAGGCAAATATGATCCAACAGTGTTTCCGTTATCACAAAGTCAGAGTCAAAAAAGTGCTTGTGTGGTCAGCACTGTTCCCACTTTGGCAGGTATTAAAAAAAAAAAGATTTTTTTTTTAAAGCAGCCCAGGAGAGAGAAGGGGATGAATAATGATTGCACATGCCTCCCTTTGTCAGCCGTGGAGCCGGCGACATGCCTTTTCTTCATTTCCATCGCCCAATTCCCTCCATTTCCTCTCTCCCTCCCTCCCTTCGGTCAGTACCTGTGAAATCAGACATCCTTCTGTGCCTGTCAAAAAATAACCACATCTGCAGCTGCAACCGGCTGTCAGGGGAGTTCACCGCCTGACAACTTGCGCGCGCACTGAGGTAATCAGAAGTTGTCAAAAGTGAAGTGTCCTCTGCTTTGACTGAGCTAGTGCGGTCCCGTCCAACACCGGGAGCTTTGGCTGCGGTGTAGGTGTACTAATGGCCTCTTTGTCATCAGGGATCATTAAATGATGTCCTGCGACTGCATATTTTGGCAGCAAAATTGTTGTTTAGCTGAGGAAAATGGAGACACGGATAGATAATGGGAGCCCGCATTCGCTGCCAGCCTGCTGGCCAACTCTGTCGTGGGATGGAGCGCCTCATACGCTTTCATGACCTCCTATGATCATACATCATTTTCAAGTGCTTGGAATGCAATCCTTTCTTTTTTGGTTTTCGTTTGTTTACATATTCCCAGGTAGCTTGTGAAAATTTAATTTGTTCCCCATATGCATGGGGTGCTCCTCTGTGAGGAAGCACCTGTCTTATAAAAAATACCCCCACAAGCAAAGAGGAATTATTGATTTGCATCTGTTTAGTCGGGATGCCGCCCTCCACGCGAGGATCCCGAAGGTGCCGTCGCACCCGTCTGTCCTTTTTACGGTGGCTCTAAAACCGTTGATAGGGGCCGCGATCCGTTTCTGCCCTCCCTTGAGTTTTATTTACAGCCCCAGCCTGGCAATAAAGCCCGAAATTTATGGCTTACTTTTTAATTAGAAATAATGTCTTGTAGAGTTTAAGTGATGGATGGTTTAATCAATATATAGACCGTGGCTGGGCCTATGATAAACGTCTCTATTGACAGAGCGCAAAGTAGCCTAACTTGACACTTTGTCTTTCAAAGAAATATGAAGTGTTTTGTTTGGTGACGGGAACTGTACGCTGCCCCTCTCTGTGTCTCTCTCATTATTCCTCCTTCCATTTTACTGTCTCTCGCGACTCTGTCAACACTTTTTTCGTCTCAACAGGCAGTGTTTTCTACAGAATGAATCAACCTCTCCTGTCACACTGTATTTAGGTAATTATTTTACCACCCGAAACCCCTATTGTGTTTTGTGCCACATTTGCTAAAGTTTAAATAAAATAAGTGCTGAAGGTGGGTTCTTTTGAATGGAAACTGACAAGCTGGGAGAAATGCAATTCTCAGATAGAGGGGGGATTTTTTTTTTGTTTCTTTTTTTTTATTGGGTAAAGTGGTTTCCTCTTTCTCTCAGGTTCAGAGAAAAAGAGGGAGCAAAAAGGATTTTCAAGTAGAATAATTAAATAGGAATCAAGTCAATGGGATTTGTTTCCTGGCGCTGCAGATAATTGCGTAATATACACCGGGGAATGGAATTGTGGTACTTGACGATTGAAGTTCAATTTTTGTCACTTGCGGCTTATTGTGAAGTGTTCAAACATGACATGCGCTGTGCTTAACTCGGTGCCGTTTTCCACAATCCAGACAACTCCACAGAGCGATCAGACAAAATCGGCTGTAATTTTGCACAGGACTATAACTAACACGCGCCATTATACTTCTAAAATGTCAGGAAACTGGGAGGAAATAGTTGTGTGAAATCAAATCAGGGATGCAGCAAAGGGAAAAACTCCAAAGTGTCATATTTCAAAAGCTTTAGCTAGCTTGCGCCTGGCTTTTAATTATTAGATAGCTTAATAAAAATGTTAATCATCATTTAATATATTTTTATCATGTGGATAAAAGAAAACACAAGATATATTTTCAGTTTCCCAAAGCTGTAAAATTCCACTTTTATAGCAGTCAAACACAAATATGTGTCTTACTACAATACATTTAACGTGTTCGGTTGTTTGTTTCTCTGACTTGAACTCCTTTTAGAGCAGCGGTCCTCAACCACCGGGCTACGAACCGGAGTCGTTTGGTACTGGGTCGCGAGAGTTGAGGCTTGGGTGTGAAATTTATGGCTTTCAGGGTTTTTACCAGTTTTTATTGTTATTTTTTAAACCATTTTTATCGTTAACTCGGTTTCCCTGGGTCTTTTCCTGTGTGTTATGAATAAATCTTTTTTTTTTTTAAACATTTTTTCCATGAAAATATTGTCGGAAATTGGCGCAAAAAAGGTTGACGCTGTCTTCGAGCGTCAGGAGTTGAGTAACCAAACTTGGCACACGGGTACATCTTAGGCCCCTTCAGCTTCTTACCGAAATCAGATTTTATGATGTCATCATGTTACCTAGTATCCACCTAGCATTGTGTTAGAATGAACAATTTTTGAACGTTTAGACACCAATATCACCTTTGCAAAATCATTGTATCATTTTTATTTCACCACCACAGCATATATGCAAAAGCTGAATTATGCATGATGCATTATGACGCCATCACGTTGCCTCTCAGCCGGCTGCTTAGCATTGGAATAAAATGACCCGATTTTAGCTTTTGTGCATCTACAGCACCTCATAAAAGCATTTTGTTTTCATTGCACAACAGTGACAACCACAAAGCTGAATTATAGATGCCTAGCAGCCACCTAGCAACAGGCTAAAATGAACCTGTTATTACATCTGAACAAACTACAGCAGCTATTTTTTTTGGGTGCTTTTAGTGTGTTTCAGTTCGTCAGGATCAAGAAAAAGGCATGTACTAGTACCTTTAATCAAATACAAATTTAAAAGGAAATAACAATAATATACATCAAAACCAATGTTGGGTTCGATCTTGGCAGCACCTCCTGGTAGTGTCAAACAAAGATATTGTGGTAGACGGCAGAAAAGATGAGGGGGAGAAACCTATGCAAACAGAATAGCTGCTATAAATAATAAAAATATAAGTTTAATGCTGTTTAATGCTAGATTTTAGAGCATAAATATGAAATATAGTCTAACGTACCCTTTTGCACAACAGTGACCTGCTACATGACGTTATCACATAAAGGTAAATATATTACACACTCAAGTCTGGGTTTATAAAGTTAATGATTACTAATCAGTAAGATAAGAAGCAAGAACGGTGACAGTTGTGTTGCATCAGAGTCCTTCCTTCACCGTTACACTTGAATACTTGCAACATGACGCCTGCCTCTGCAATCCAGACCACCTACCTCAAAGAGAACAGGATAATCTTATCTATATTCAAACACGCACAGATCGGTGCACACAAACATAAAATCACCTGACCTCTAAGACAAACCACAATACCTTTCTTTCTTATTGATTAGTCTTGCATTCACTGCCCAGGGCAGGTGCAGGCCTTAATAACGGCTTTATGCTTTGTTTTCATGGTCCCTGGAATAGAATAACCACAAATGACATGGATCTCATGCTATGAGTCCCTCTGGTCAATGGTTAACTGCTCTGCAGTGATTCAAAGCATCCGGGCTCTGTCGCGAGTGACCGCTTTTATACGGATCTCGACCTGGATACGTTTTCTTCGCCCTCGCTCCCCACCCTCCACGCTCGCCAGTCTAATTTCTGCTCTTTTCCTCCCTTGCGCCGGCATGTATTAGCTTATCTGCCTCCTTTGTGAAATATAAGCTTGTAGATAAGTAGTATATTGGGCCGGGTTACTCATGTCTGTCTTGTTCATTCCTCACAATCCTCTAATTCCCTCTAGAAAGCTATTTTCCCAGACTGCAGGTGGCCTGTGTTGTAACGTAGAGGGCACGCCTGATCTCCCCACAGCAAACACAGACATGTAGTCACCTCTTTTGTATTCTCTACAAGTGCTGGTAATGCCCCAGTATGCATGTGCACTGCAAGTGTACACATGACTAATCTCGGAGACAGCGTAGAAACATACCACTGATAGGTACGCAGCTTTACCCGAGATTAGCCATGAAGTCAGGAATTATTCATCTGTTGTGTTTGTGCCCTTTTTATTTCTGGTTGACTGATGAATGGCACGCACAAAACAAACAGAATCTCGCATGAAGCTTTTAACTGCGGTTACCCCTTAGTCCACGGTTGTTTGCTGTGTAGACTCCAGGGGGGAAGTTACGCCATCTTTTTCAAAGCATGACTCTGTTCTGACACTCGCTACAGTAAACTGCATTAAAGGAGGGAGTGAGCGTTTCCAAACCAGAGTAAAAAGCAATGCCCTGAGACAGAAACTGGTCCTGTTTGCTGGTCAGGGTCACTGCCCACCACGACCTCAGTCACTGGCCAGTTAATTAGGAATTAGAACAGGCATGACCCTCAGGATGTTATCTACGTTAGAGTAATGAACACCTGGAAATTCTGGAGCTTGTGCACAAGTCACCGCATTGTGACTTTTAAACTCCTGTGGCCTTTATAATTCTACTCCCAGGATTTTCTTCCATTTCTTTTTTGTCCCCTTAAAGCAGGGGTGTCAAACTCAAATACACAGTGGGCCAAAATTCAAAACTGGAACAAAGTCGCGGGCTAACGTTAATATTTATTGAAATATATTTATTCCTCCAGATATAAGAATGAATCTTTTCTTATGGACTCAAACACGTTTTGCTGAAAAACTGAATATGGAACAAGCAAAGCTTAATACTAAACAATATATATATTAGCTGTATAATACCAGTAGGCCAGCTCTAATAGTAATTTGGTATGGCTTCACGGGCCAAATGTAATTAGGCTGGGCCAGAGTTTGACACCTATGCCATAAAGGGAATGAGGTAGTGTCACGCAGCCGGATAAATGTAATTTCCATTCTGTGGCACTTAGATCTAAGCTAAAAACAATCAGCATAGATTAAATTTAATATAGTCCTGTTTATTGTCCAAGAATTACCTTGTTGTTATAGACTGTTATGTCCTTTCCTGTTAAATCTCTGTGGTGTCCATAAGAGCAGATATCCATAATAAAGTCATCCTTCCATTTATGAGGGGCAGCCAATCAGAAAAAAGCTGGCTTAAAGTAATGCTGAAGGCAGCTATATAAGCTTGTTTACAACAGGGATGATGTGAGAGGTTGTGCCGAGCCTCAGTGTAAGATAAATAAGGATTATTTTTGTCAGTCATGCAGTTTAACAATGTTATGGGGGCTGCAGTATTGAATTTTTCTTCAACAATTTGTCCAATATCTTGTTGAAAAAACTGCATACTTTTATAAAGTTTGCTGTAGCCTGTAAAAACACCTTTAAAAATGACTTTCATTCATCCTACCGCAGAGTTATAATCAAATGCCAGCGCGTGCAACATAAATAAAAGCACGACGAATATAAAAATTCTAGAAAAGCGTGACTGGAGGTAATTCAAGGGAAGGAAAAGTATTTTGCAGAAACACGCACTGTTGTGTGTGTTGTTTGGATACCTTTGAGAGGCTGTAAATCCATTGTCAAATCACGTGTACCCCGGTTATAACTAGTATTCCATTTGCATCAGCAAAGCAGAGCCGCCTCAGCGCCATATTTGTATTCAGAGAGGAAAGCGGCACAGGTGGAGCGTGGGTTCCATAGCTAAAAATACGAACCTTAAAATTACATATACATGCTCTTGTTTTAAAAAAAAAAATCCAATTTAATCTATAATTCTGAAATCGCATTTGTGGTGCAGCTGGTGTGTTCATGCAGGGCGACTGTGATTTTTATTTCATTCTGCCCGTGTAGACCCAGATTTCCTCCTGTCTGCCATATCATAATCACTTGGCCCGATGCCTTGATTTGGTGAATTGTTACACCCCGACTGGGTAGTGTATGATACACCAGCTCACATTCCCCATTATTTTATCAACTGCTTTTTTCAGGTCACAGTGCAGCCGAGAATGTGGCGGGTTTGGGTTATTTTTTTTTGTTTTTGGGGTTTTTTTCCCCTCCCCTCTGTCTGTGCTGGCAGTGAGCACGCCCCAGTACACACAGTCCCTAGATGCAGTCTGGCAGGCCTAGTGAATCATCTTCCCGTCACAGGTGGGGGAAATACAACAGCGGGATTGGCAGTCCAAAGGTGGCGTCTGGCCCGCTCTTGAGTGAGGTGTTTGGCTCTCTTGCTTCCCCTGTAAAAGACTATGTGTCCTTTTTTTTCTTATGCAGGAGGAAAGAAAGTAGTTGAGCAACTTTATATTTCCCCTCCGCCCTGAAACGGTACACCAGTGATGCTGCAGATTTTTAAGGTAACACCTGAATTTCGAAACCCATCACAGGGTCTGTCTGCGCCTCCGTGAAGCTTTAACCCTGATTGTTTGCGTGTTTGCATTTCTGTTACTGTGGCCGCGTTTCTCTCGCAGCCCCTCTCCCCGCGTGTATTTGAGAGGCTGTTTCATCTGCGCTCTTGTAGCAAGGTGGCTGTGAGGGCCGCTGATCAAAGGCGGACTCCTCGGGGCCAATGAGGGCCCAGCTCGAGCAGCAGATGTTTCCCTTCTCTGTTAGCACTTCAGTTAGAGCTATCCTTATTTAAGCGACTCCCTGCTAATGGCTCTCACTGGTGTCGGATACACCAGATCGCTTTTCTTCTCCTTTGTGTGCGGAACATGGGACAGAACGCGAAACGCCAGGGATATCTTGTTCCTCTCTGACACTCTCATTGTGCTCCTCTGTGAATTTCTGGCCAGAAAAATCCCTTTCACAGTAATTGGGTGTGAATGAAACACTTGCGCTTGCCTATTGTCTACAGTACAGTCTTGTATTCAGGCCATTGGTTAAACAAGCCGAGAGAGAGGGCAGAGACGGATAGAGAAAAATTGTTTGTGTGTGTGCCGGGGCTGCGGAGGATTAGGGTAGACCTCGCAAGAGTAGAGAACTATGTGAGGAAAAGTATTAAAGAAAGGGGAGTTATTGTCGCTTGCAGAAAATGAGGGAAAACAAAGAAACTATTCGGGCCGTATCAGGAGCAGGGAGGGACAGGAATGGGTTTCAGTGAGAATAGAGACAATTTGGAAAAAGTAGCGAGCGGAATACAAAGTGGACAAGCGCATTGGTTTAACAGAAACTGCCAGCTCAGGTCCAGATTCTTCATATGGCGTACAGGAGATTGATTGAAAGATTTGGTGGGCCTAATTGCACTGCACCATCTGCCCAAGTTAAAGAACCTGCCAGGCATGTGACAGTTTCCAACAGGCTCACTGACGAGCAGATGTGTGCAGGCCTCGTGCATGCGTGTGCGCGTTTAAAGCACGTCAGTCCCTCTTTACTTTGTGATCGCTTCTTTTTTTTGAGAGAGGGAGAATGAAGACAAAAAAGTCTTGAGATACAGAGACCTGACGTGCAAATGCATATTGTGAAAGCTCTTTTGTGCATAATTAAATCTCCCTGTGCGTAACGCTGCCTCGTGTTTGTCATAATTTTGGTCTGTCTGTAATGGTGGAGTGGTTATTGTTTCTGTCAGAAATGCTATTGATATAACAGCCTGACAAATGTCATCGGCACAGATTGGATTTCCATAAATCAATCAACCACGCCTACCCTCCCCATCGCCACAATGAAACAGATCGCCGGTGGAATTAAACAAAAGAAAATGCTCTTCACAAAACATGCATGCTAATTTATCCAGTAAATTCATTTGGTATTCACGGAGATAGCCAAGGAGGGGAATGTATTCAAATCAAAAGTGCAGTTATCACATCTATTAACAAGGCAGCTACCAAAAACACAGAGGAAATTCTTTATTAGATCAGTCCGCTGAGATATGTAATTTCTAATTTAAAAGGAATAGTTTAATTTTTTTTGCTATGTGCGCTTATTAGTTTTCTTGTTGACATTTAGATTAAAAGATGTAGTTATTATTTATTCATTTATTGAGTTATTTATTTATTACTCTTTGGTAAATGAAAAGCTGCCACTTAGATCAGGTTAGCGTCATTAGCATAATGCTAAACTGGCTACATTTTGTTACGGAGTGATTTTAATCTACTGAAAGTCGCCGAATACCAAAGGGACAACATGCATTCAATTCAGTTCAGTTTAGTTTTATATATAGAGACAAATCACAACAACAGTTGCCTCAAGGCTCTTTATATTGCAAGATAAAGACAATGATACAGAGAAAACTCGAACTGTCAGATGACCCTCTATGAGTAAGCACTTGGCGACAGTAGGAAGGAAAAACTCCCTTTTAGCAGGACGAAACCTCCAGCGAAACCAGGCTCAGGGAGGGGCGACCATCTGCTGTGACCAGTTGGGGGCGAGATTACCAGCACACCCACGGCAGCTTCGTCCTGATTCATCCCCTACACTTCTGTGCTTCCCTCCTCATCGTCACCAGTGTTGGTCAAGTTACTTGAAAAAAGTAATCAGTAACAAATTACTGATTACTTCCCAAAAAAAGTAATCCCGTTACTTTACTGATTAATACTGATTTACTGATTACTTTACTGATGATTAATTACTTAGTTACTTAGTTACTAATAAAAACACGATTTACAACCTGAATAGGTGATAAAGCACTAGATCTTTCAGCCCAATTCTACTTTTTCTGCATAATCCATCATACAAAATGTAATCAAAAGGAAAAGTCTCTTTTTAAAACTTGTTTTATTAGTTTTAATCTTTTATGCATCAAGCAAAAATTCAATTATATGCACCATTCTCTGACTGGAAGAAATTAGTTTAACATTTAAACCTATTTTCTGCACATTCCAGCACATAAAATAAAATATTTTTTGTGTTTACACTCAGTCTTTCAAATAGATGCAAGTAAAATACAGCAGAAAATAAATAAAATCAAAGACTAGCGGTCCTGTCGCTCTATTTTCACCTGTAAAGCAGGAGTGGGGTAGGCGGAGGTTTACCCTGGTGCAGGTGAGCCGCAGCGGTCAGTGGAAGAATCCGTGAGTTTCTCTGCGAATTTCCCATTATGTCGTAGCTACTCGGTGTTTGCTTGGAAGTTTAGGGGTTTTTTCCGCTGTAAAAAGAAGTTTTCTTCCCACGCACAACAGACGCTAATGTTTTTGTCACTTTTTATGGAATCAAACTCAAAATAAGGTCAGTACTTCCACGCTTTAAACGCTGCACGCTCATACTCTCTCCTGCACTCGATATATTATCCATTGTTGATCTGCACACAGCTGTTGTCACGAACGTCGCACTCGCTTACGTCACTGTCATGAGACATTCTCGCAAAAAAAATCAGTTTTAGTAACGCAACAACGCAGCGTTCCTACGGGAAAGTAACGGTAATCTAATTACCGTTTTTGCAATAGTAATCCCTTACTTTACTCGTTACTTGAAAAAAGTAATCGAATTACGCGTTACTGCCCATCTCTGATCGTCACAGCATAGCCCTCATAGCTCTTACTACCAGTGACGTCCCGATATGAGCCTAACGTGGCGCCATACGTTTTCAGGGCTAGTTGATTTATTGGGAGCCCCTTTGTGCTGGAAACCTCCAGACATTTCGGCCCATATTGACACTCTTTGGCATCACACAGTTGCTGCAGATTTGTCAGTGAGACCAGGCAACTTCTTTATAATCTTCTGTTGTCCAATTTAGTTGAGCCCGTGTGAACTGTGCCCTCAGTTTCTCAGAGAAGAGTGCCAACTGGTGTGGTCTTCTGCTGCTGGAAGAGATGCTCTTCTGCATACTTTGGTTGTAACAAGCTGTTCGTTGTGTCATTGTTGTCTTGCAGTCAGGTCAAAGCAGTCTGGCTATTCTCTAGCATCAATGTGGCTTTTTCTCCCAGAGAACTACAGCTCACTGGATATTTCCTCTTTTTCAGACCATTCTCTGTAAACCCTAGAGATGGCTGTGTGGGAAAATCCCAGTAGATCAGCAGTTTCTGAAATACTCAGCTCAGCCTGTCTGGCACCAACAATGATGCCACATTCAAAGTCACGTAAATCATCTCTCTTCCCCGTTCTGATGCTCGGTTTGATCTTCAGCATCTTGTCTCGACTGTGTCTTCCTGCCATGTGATTTGCGGGTTAGATATTTGCATCAATGAGCAGTTGAACAGCTGCATCTAACAAAGTGTGCAGTGAGTGTACAGTGGGCATTATAGTGGGGGGGGGGGGGGGGGGGGGGGGAGTACGAACAGAAAAACTTAATTCATCACAAAATTCAGTTCCTTGGCCGCCAGCATTAGAGGCTGAAAAAACTGCGAAAGCACGTCGCTGGAAGAAAGGAATCGAGGCCAAAATCTGTCGACAATCAGAGCTTCAAAGTGACTCAAACAAAGAAAAGGAAGCTGTTTAACTAATGAGGCGCACAACAAACCGATCTCTACTTTCACGTACAAAAAAAGGGGGGGTTGGATTCACCTGAAATTGGACACCTTTGCCTTGCCAAAGCAGGATGGGGTGGTGAACGGGGGAACACCAGATTAGCAAATAAGGTAATTGCATTAGCATATCAAATCACCAACAACTGTCCTTCTGCTGCTTTGTTCATGCCAGGCTTTGATTTTAGCCAAAAAACAGATTAGTGCGGATGCACTGTTAGTTTCAGTATCTCATGCCAAAGCAGTGTCTAATATACATCATGTGCATATAAGTATCATATGTGCTGTTATAAAAATGCTTGCTTTTCATTTAAAACTATATCGGATTATATTTGAGCGCTGTTAAAGCCAGATGTTCGGCAGACAGTTCTAGATTTCTGTTTATAAACTTCATCTTTACAACCTCATCTTCAAACCGTTAAACTCCAGCGGAGGAAACCAAAAAAACATGTAAAGAAAAAGAAACCGCGCTAACTTCTTGTAAATGTCCAGCCACGATCTAAGCCTCTATCATGACATGAAAGGAACTGATTATTAATTTACATGCCAGGCTGGAGATGTAATTGGTGTCTATCGGAGAGATGATGTTAGGAGCGTATCTGGGGAGTTTGTGGCTTAAATGTTGAAAGCGTTGGGCAACCGCACCGCAGTTTGCATTTGAGAGACATCAAGCATAAAAGTTACGTCACGCGTGACACTTTTTATTATGCACCCTTGTCTCCTTTTTCCCTGATTTGGGCAGCGAAGATGGGGGGGACACTGGCATGTGTTTCATATTCAGCATACTCCAATCCCCAAGTCCCTTTTGTAATTATTATTCAGTAGATGCACTGCTTGGCACAAGGACAAAAGTTTGCATAATTTATGCAAGGCCGTCATCAATTTTTGAAAAATGGCCCCGGCCTTTTCGGTGCTTTTAACTAAATAGATGCACGTCAGCTTGGACATAAAACGACCGCAAGGAAGAGAGAAAACTTTATTTATATCTTTACCTAAACTTTGAACCAAAGCACACTTTAGAGACTATATTGGGCTTTCATTGTCCAGCTCATATAAATTTATTTTAGTTGTTCTCTTGAGCTCACTGTTCTCTCCCGTTGGGAGAGGGCTACTACACTGTGTGAAAATAATACTTCGGAAGGCACTTTTTCCAACACCTCCTCAAGAAGTCAGCTTCTCAGATGAAGTATTTGGTTATGATAGCAGCCCACTTCCTCCGGATGTGTCCCTAAGGGCTCTCACCTGAGGAGTTATTTCCAGCACGTAATGCTCACAGGAAAAAGATCCTCTGGTGTAACACCAAAAAGGAACATTGTCATTCCGAATCCCCGGAGAAAGTGCTCTATTTTTTACTGTAACGAAGACGAGGATGATGTAAATAAACTCCGTTTACTGTGAACCTCTGTTCTTTTCTTTGTCCATACATTCTACTTTCCATGCCTCTTTCCCCATAATCCTTGCGCGACGTGGTTTTTCCACTGCATTGTCCACTGGTTTGGATTTCAGTAATCTATGGCTTGGATGTTGTAATCCATTTCTGCTGCCAGAACATAGGGAGGAATATTGGATGTATTTTTTCTGGCTCTTTTGTTTAATGTCCTATAAAGATGGAAATCTGGCATTTGTCCTGTAATTTCAAAGTAGGCTGTGTTTAGTGGACAGGAGACCATTATCCAGATTTCAAGAGGTAAATAGTAAGATTGAATAATGAGCCATTTCGGTTCGCCTGCCTGTTCTTTCAGTCTCCACTGATTGTGCATGGAAAATGACATAAAATGCTGCGTTTCTGTTCAGTTCTTACTCAGGCTATAGGAAATTTCTGGGGCACATTAATCCAAAAATGTGATTATGATTTTTTTATTGTTGTATGGACAAGTCTGGGGTTTTTTGCTTGTAAACAACAACGATCTGTATTTGGATGTGCCGCGTCTCCCAAGGATCATTAATTCTAAATGCGATCTGACAGATTTAATCAATCTTTCTGGCTGAACCTCGACGCGATCAGCCAACTAATAATTTCCCCTTGCAGAAACGAGAGCTCTAATGATATGTTGCTGCTCTCGCAGTCTTAAAGACATGTTTAACGGGCAGCGTTCCCACATAGACCGAGCTCATCAGTTCGTATTACTTTTCTCTCCACGCGGCCTTAGCTTTTCCATTTAAACCTGCTGTTTGCATCTGTGGAACCGATCGATAAACCAGCAGAGTGTGTTATTTGCATGGCGCTACTGTGGAGACGACCAGAAAAAGCAAGATGATGCACAAGAAAACTCTATCAGGTTGCTTGACTGCAGTTTTCCTTTTGACCTTCGAAGCAGATCTATTTGGGGGGACTAAAAACAAATGCAGTGATTTTTAACTCGCACGGAAATATCAAGGACGGTGAAGCGGAAAGATTTTCAGACTGGTTTTCCTGTAGTGTTCTCGGCCAATACCTCCCCAGCCCCCCTCCGAAGATAAACAGATCGATGTACTTTACTTGGGCACCCTTGGGATGTATTACTCAACACGTCATGACAAGCGGCACCAAAGCTGTTGTTCTTTTTTTTTTTTTTTTGCCCACATTTCAGCCTCCCGTCAGATACATCTCACTTTCATAACCTGACCTCCACAGCTGTGGAATTTGAATACATACATATTAAGAGAAAGAATAATATTTATTCTTGGGCCGCCTCGCCTGATATCCAACTTACTCAAAGCCATCTATTGTGCTGTCAGATTTGAGCCTGACCATTTATTACGGTGTATAGGAGCCTGCGTAGAGACATTGATGGAGGACGCTGAAAACTCAGCTGTCTTTTATAGTGAGTTTCACTTCGAGATAACCAATAGTAAGAGCAATATATATATATATATATATATATATATATATATATATATATATATATATATATATATATATATATATATATATATATATATATATATATATGTGTTTGTAACCTTCACTGAGGTCTTGACAAAGCCTTACAATACAGAAGGCAATAGCTCGAGGATATCCTTCTCATGAGTATTTTCCACTTCTTCTTCTTCTTCTTTTTTTTAATCTTTCCCAGACAGCTTGAGTTTATCCTTTTGTCCATCAGTTTACCGACAACACTGCTGAAAGTTGATATGAAGCCATATGGCACCTTGAACCCTCAAACTATACTCATCTGAGTGCTTCATTTTTCACACTAACACGAGGTCTGTGTTATTTATAATTCATGTAGGAGAAGGGCAAGTTTCACACGGATAGCCAGGACGTTACACGCATATTTAAGCGATTTTAACACCCACAAATTGCGAACGCCTTGTCTGCTTTAATTCAAGAAGATTTTTTATTTATTTACTGTTTTTTCTCCCTGGCTGTTTGACAGTGTGACCCAGAATATGTTGCCCTATTAGAAAGCAATAACGGGATAAATGGCTTTGCAGATGCATAATAAAGGAGCAGTGTAAAAAGACTGCAGGCGCTAAATAATTTCATTTTCAATCATTTCAAATAGGACCTATCACTGGAAATTAAACAAAAATGATTTGGGGTTGTTGTTTGTTTTTTTGCATGACTGGAATGGCGCTGCTGTATTTATTTAGTGGAAAATATCAAATTGTAAGTCTAGGTCGTAGCTTATCCGTCAACATGTTTGTACAAAGTCGAGCTATGCACTTAGCGCTTGTTTCCTGTTGTGCAAAAAGCAGCTGTACATTCGTGCTTATCGCACTCAATTTGGTCTGAAACGTGAGCCGAGCTTCGGGGCTCGGCTTAACTGCGTCGCCCTGGTGCTTAACGTGCATGTCGGGCTGAAGATGTGGATGAAGACATGTTCTGACTTTGCCATTTGTGCCCTGTGTGTTTTGATTGCAGCTGCACAGCACTGACGTGCCACTTAGTGCAGGAAACGTGCTGAGGGAAAGTGAGCTACTCGAAGCTGCCATGCATAGAGAGTAAAAACATACAGATACTTTAACCAGATGTTCTTGAGCCCTTCGCCCAGTCGCAGCTGCGAAACCTAGCATTTTGCTTTCATACAATAAATGATGTAGTTCACAATCACGCTGTTTACATGCACTTAAGTAACCTGGTTACACTCAGCTTCTTTTTTGTCTTTTCAATCTGTTATATAAACGAGAAGCTCGTTGGCGGTAATCAGGGTCAAGGATGACGTCATTTCACATAATCTGATTTCTGGAATAGCCAGGTTTTTCTAAGTAATCAGGTTACTTAAGTGCTCTCTAACATTATAATCCGTTAAAAGGGGATTTTAAATATACTCTTTATCCTCTGCATACATGTGTGTCATTAAAGGTATGATGCTAAAACAGACTAACTCTGTGCACACTGTTATCCTCTGTGAATGATGATTCATGCAGAAGATAAGTGATGGAATCATGTTTGTTGTATGAATGTTTGAATAGTGTATAAGATGTGAGGCATATGTAAGATCAGACCCAGCAGATGCAATGCTATCTTAACTAGTCCTTGCTTGGGTTTCTGAAGCAAACCTCCCCAGGAATAGTACATGAGCAGTTTGTAGCTTTTTTTAATGTAACAGGTAATGTAATCCATGTAATCGGAAGTCGCAGTCACATGATTAGCTGTGCATATGATTGTGAATGCAAAAACTTGCTCTTCCACTCGTGCTAAAGACCTAACTTACAAACCTACATCTTCTTTTCGCTCTGATTGTATTCCAAAACTTCAGACCTGAGTTGAAGCTTCTGCTCTCTGTGACTTCTTCTTCCTGCCGTAGTTCACAGCTATTCACAATGCTGCTGTGTTAATGCAGTGTTGGAAAATTTGGACGATTGATATATTTTTTATTCAATAATTCAAACTGCATGGATGAGGGCGTACCGCATGTCTCATTCGGTGACAGCTGGGAGAGTCTTCAGCTACCCTGCAACCCTGAATCAGATAAATAGAAGAAAATAGATGAATAGATGGATTTGTGTTTTCCCTCCCAAAAGCAGGTTATGTGCAAAATCACAATTGTCAACAACATAAGATCATCAGAATTGATCACCCCTGCTGGGTTAGGGTTAAGCTAGTTTGGGGTTTCTGCAATTGCAACATAAGCATTAGGGCCCTCTTGGCCTACGTTAACTGTCATTCATTTCAGTTAGAAGCTTTTGTGAAATTTTACTGGCCCAGTCACATGTACCCATAGAGCAGATGGTAACTTCCTGGCATTCACTGTTTTCTAGGGGAGAAATGACCGGTTGCGAGTGTTTGTCAGAGGTTGGAGGCTATTGTTATCATCTTTATCTTAGTAGCAGTTACTAAGTTACTAGCTTAGTAGCTTAGTAACTGTTCCTGGTAACGATTTTTTACACAAGTGAAAAGACCTGAAAAAAAGAAAATGTTAAAAACGGTACAAAAACAGGCCATTGTTGTTGTTTTCAAGTTGAATGAAAATTGCTCTATAAATAGTCTGATCGATTGACTGATTGGTAATACTCAGTGGTGTTTTATCTGTTTAGCTAATGTTCATCCAGGTGTGTGCACTGATGGAGGCAGGCTAAACCATTTCCAGTTGCATGTGAACGAGGTCAGTTGGGATTTGGTGCACGCCCGCTGCTACTGATGCTGCTTTCAGCTCATGTTTCAAGAGAGAAAAAAACTTCCCAGTGCCTCTCTCTGGCTGTCTTCCTCATTTCTCCCCTCCTACTCTTTCTGTGCCACCACTGAATTAGCCGTTAAAGTTACAGTGGGCGTATAGCACGAATCAAGTTATTAAATTCTTCTGAAATCACCCGTTGCATTGGCACTTGTATATGCGGGCCACATTATAACTCACTGACATAAGGAACACTGCATAATACTAAAAGCAAGAAACAGCATATTCATAGGCAATAATTGCCTTCTTGAAATACCTGAGGTGCTAAGCAGCAGCGCTAAGTTGAATCAAATTTTAATAAAGTTGTCATGGAATTTGAGTCACGATTGTGCTGCGTGTTTATGCATGCCCTTATCCCATACTCGTACACACAGCTTCGTCTAAGTCATTTAAATATTTAAGGGGTCGTCAAAAAAAGCTGTCATCGACAATGCACGTGGAGGAAATCGCTCAAATCCGCTGAGTTATTGGCGCTATTTGTGCCGAGCGTCAGTGCATGGATACGGGCCCTGGATCGCTGAGGTGTGCTTCAATCTGAATAATGACTCGCAGAGTCAGACTGAACAGAGGACATTTCTCCGTGTCACTCCACTTAACACGTGCCCTTTCGATCGCGGTGACAGGTCCGTGCATTTGACAGATCGTCTGCTGGGATAGTTGTTGATATATCTCGCGTGTTGCTGTCCTTAAAGAAACTAAATTAAAGCGCAGCGTTATTCAAAGGCAGCACAGACAGTGAGAAAAGAACAGGGAGAGAAAAATGATTTGCTCAGGTTTCCAACACATCTGATGGAAAGGGCAGTGGAAGCGAGATTTAGAAGAAATGCTACAGTCGGTATCAGGGTCTAAAAATGTTGCTTACCACTTGACATCATCCTTTGATATTACACCTGGTTTATTATGTTATTGTTTCTTTGGAATGAGTTTAATTATCATTCCCGCCTCATTTTCCGAATCCAATTTGTGCAACTATTGGTAACATAAAATGACATTACCCTTTGTAAACCTTCTTCCTCATTATGATGATTCAGAGAAATCTTTCCCATGCTCACATTACTGTTAAAACACGAGGCTTGGAAATGCATACATGCATATATATATACACAAACACACAAACACATAGGGAATGTGTTTGGGCTGATGCCTAAATTCAGCTTTGGGCTGTATCTGCGGTCAAAGTAGATGCCGCTTAAATGCAGATAAGGCTGCGGCGATTGGAGCAGAAATGATTGCAGTTCACGCTCGTGGGCTTTTCCTCACACAGTTTAGACAACAGAGAACAGCAGCACAGCAGTACATGTTGCCATCATCCATCTCCTCAGAGACTCAGTCACTGTGATGTGTCAGAAGAATGAAAGCTATGTTTTTCAAAGATAGGGCTGTTAAAATTTCAGGCCTCTCAGTAGATGGCGTCGGGATATGTCGGGGTGCAAGGCGCCATCGGGGCAGAACTGGCAGGGGAACTCATCTCACGGAGCCACCATGCTTACATGCAGACATGAAAGCAAATGATTAAGGGAAATCGGCTGTAGAGTTTGGAAAGCACTACGTTTCTCCGTTTATTGTCACAATAACTGTAAAAGTTGTGATGACATGCACATAGTCAGCAATCATAAATTCTCCCACTACAGTTTTTTTCAGTTTCAGACGATGTTTCTTTTTTCCCCCCCCACTGTTTTAGGCTTGCGTCTTTCAATTGAATACATAGGCAAAGATGCAATCTCGTAAGTAGCAGTGTTAGTGGAGTTTCTGACAAACCCTTAAACCAACAGAAAACTGGATTTTTTGTTTGTTTGTTTAACTGAGTCACATTGTAAAGAGCAAAATTATTTTCTGGTAGCAACAAATGTCGCATTAGTTGGGAACTGTAGCTGTGTCTAATACACTTGTGCAGCTGTAGAGAGAATTTACAGCAGCAAAGATGATGAGGGATTGATTTAAAATATAACTACAATGCCCATGATCATGATGATGGAGGAATATGTTACCCAGTGCAATACTCTAACTCAGTCATGTGTTTTCAACAGTGTCTGAGCTGTGGTGAGGCTCTGTAGAGTAGACAAATAGCTGCTTCAGGCTTTACTTGTATAAAATCACTGTTTGGTTCAGGGCTTTTTATTGGCTGAAGAAAGTAAAGCATTAAGTATTTTTTTTTCTCTCACTGTCAGTTTTAAAAATACAATTAATTTGAGTGTTTGTGACGGGGTGAAATAGATCCCGACCAATCTAAAATACCGATATTAGCTCCTGGCCGATACCCTTCACTTGTCGATGTATCGGTATGAACATCTGTGATCGTCAATGGGTGAAAATTTTAAAAAGTGAGTAAATGAGAAACCAAACCGATATCAGAGCGTGAAACGGACACACATGCAGAAGTTGGATTACAAGTAGGGGGAGATGATATACTGAAAGCCAAGAAGTCGCTACTGATCAAGTAAGGCAGACCTTCCCAAAGTGTGGGGCAGAGCCATTGTAGGGGGGGGGGGTGGGGGGGTGGGGGGGGTGGGGGGGTGGGGGGGGGTGCGGAATGAAAAGGGGGGGGACAAAACGCTTGGACACTGCTAGCATGGGGTGCCTACAGAAACGCAAAGCAGGAGATGAAGCATCGCTGAATATGTTTCCAAACCAACTTCATTCTAAGCCAAAGACTAGAAAATATGGTGAAGCATATCTTCCCTTTGGTTTCACCTGCACAAGTGCCGAGGTAGGTCTCCCCTGCAGAATTGGTTTTCCCTTGGTCGGGAGCAGCGCTGGGCTGTTTAAATCACGGACAAACAGTATCCCACAGTTGTTTATGTTTTTAAACCCATTTTGCACAGAAAGGCATTTTTTGAAAAATGTATTGAAAGCAATGTTGAATATTATTACACAGGAAAAAAACAACTACATGTAAAATAATTACACCGTGACGCCTCTGCCTTTGTAAATGGAGGGACAGTAACTGCGTGTGTGTATGTAAGCGTGTAAAACCTGCAGATGGTCAGATTAACAGTATTTTGTCTCCCATTCTGCAATTCATCTCATGTAAACAATAACGTGGCGCACAGCGTGACGTGAAAAAAGGCACATACCTTTGACGTTGCGTGACGAACTCTGTATTCCTCGTCCACACGTAAACGCAAAAAAGGAGTTTAAAAAATCTCCGTTTTCGGTGATTCGAAACGCCGTTTACGCGTGGACGAAACAGCTGCGTTTTCAAAAATACCCGTGTAGGTGTGACCGTAGCGTAAAAGAGTTAGTAGTTTATTTTCTTACTACCTGTAATTTATTGCAGATTACTTGTATTTGCTTAATTGTTTACTAAATGTTTGAGGTTTGAAATAAACCGCAATGGAGTAAAGGGGAGCCCAGCAAAAAAGGTTTGGGAACCACTAAAGTAAGGTATGAAGTACATTCCAGGCTCATTCTGTGCCAGAAACAATTAATCTAGGTATCTATGTATATAAATGCTTTCCCAGGATTACTTTCATGTTGGCTTGAGGTAAAATATCTCCCTCTACTGGTACATGCGTGGAATATCGGCGAGATATCGGCTTTTTAAAACCATCAAATATCGGCATTGGTATCAGACTTAAAAGTCCTACATTGGTCAGGTTCTAGTTTAAGGAAGCTCAACAAGTAACGTGTGCCCAGTCATACAGTACATAAGACTGGGCAATAAGTGTGGCTTTTTAACAAACACAATCACAGTCCTGAACTTTAATAGTTTCTTTACATAACTAACCATCAAGTTTACAAAAACGATGCAATATGTGAAAAGATTTTTACCAGCTTTGAGCCACGCGAGACTAAACACCCTTCCAAAGGTGACATCTGCGCACACACGCAGCCGATTCTCCTCTTTACTGCTAAAATGCATCAGATTAAAAGCACATGCAGGTGACACCATGTGGAGTCAATATTAGGCATATGGTATTACAAATAAGGCCATTTCTTATAATGTCAATAAAATACTGTTCACTATATAATCTTCACCACCTCTGGTCATATCTAAAATAAGGCTCTGCCACTTAAATGTTCACATATTAATCCTCCCTTTACCACATGTGTCACACTACTCATTTGTCAGCCTCGGTTTGGAAGTATCCATCGAATTTGATGAAGCCTCTTCAAACACAAGATGGCAACAGATTTTTAGAGGGACGGCTGCCCCTGCTGTGGGAGTTCTAAGTCATCTGTTAATCAGAGGCACCCATAATTATGCTAGTCGTGGAGCAGTTTTCATTTTTCAATTTGTATGACTGGCTTTGCCAAGAGTTGCCTAACCATATCCATTCTGAAATTCTTGACATGAGCATTGTGGTGTTGGCTGCAGTCAGAATATTTCCACCCCTCCCGATGGACATATTAAACATGAGATCCACCAGTAATGTCTCACACAGATGATGTTATTAGACTTGCCAGCCCGAGGCATCAGCTGTGTGTATTGGACGAGTGTCAGAGCCGGGAGCTCCCCTCCCCCATTCCAGACTCCCCCCTGTGCTGAAACCAACTGGTCCAGGAGCTGCGTGCCAGCCTTGTGGTGACTTGCAGAGACCCGTCTTTGCCCCATGTCCAAGTCAGAAGAAAGTCTCTGACGCTGAAACCGAGGCCCTCGCACTCCCGAAATATAAGAAAAAAGTCTCCTTTCTTCTGGCGAGCGTTAGCGGGGGACTCGGGGTTGGGGTGCATGGAGAAGGGGTAGCGTGTAGGATAGAGTTTCAGAGCCTGCTTTAAAGTTAGCCCCCCTCCTCGCTCCTGATGGCCTGTCGTGCAGGTTGAATAACATTCCAGTGTCGGGCTGATGCAGAAATGAAATGAGGAGAATCAAACGAGAAAGGATGGAGGGGTGGGAAGTCACTTTCGGCTGCGCTTCGGGTGCCCCTCTAGAGAGGTGGCTGACAGGACTCCCCAGAATTGGAGTCAATATTATTCCGTCTGAGAGGGGTTTGGATGAATGAGACTCAACAGTGATGCAAAACAAACCACTGTCAGATTGGCATCAGTGTCAAAACGGTTTGATACTGACACCGTGAGTCAGCGCGTGGCCCGCAGAGTTTCTAAATTTACAACAAGTGGCGTTCCAGATGGGAATACATCATCAGATTTTTGTCTTACAGGATTTTTCAAAACGCCAGCCTGTCCCTTCGACTTAAACGGCGACGCTGGATTTAAGCTAACTGTTGTTAGTGTGTGTGTCATGTGTGCTAGCGTCGCTAATTAGCACTAAACGCAAACTACAAGCAATGCTGATGAAAGTGACACTGCTAGATAATTGATAAAGATAGTAAGTTTAACTGAAAATAGAGCCTTTTTAAGAAGATTTAAATGGGGAAACAGAGCGAGCCTCCCTGATCCCTTGATTGTTTCAGAGTCGAGAGGCCCTCCTCTCGTTTTTAACCTTGACCTAGTAATTAAAAGCAGACCTCTACCACAGGATCTTCGGGTGTAGTGGGGCTCATAAGGGGTCAGCTTGTTGGAAATGTGATCACGGGCACAGCCTACATGTGCAGTATTTTGTATAATTTTTGAAACATACAGCCCATAATAGGAATAAGCAGTGGATAAAAGGGCTCATTAGAGGCTCATCATCTGGGAACCATGAATGCATATACAAATGTTATGACAACTCATACGACTGTCAATAAAGAGACTTAATATGATGAAAAACTCATATTCTGTCGCATATTTCAGTCTAGTTCTCTAACTGACAGATTAACATTATAATCCCTATTGAGCCAATATAGTTACTAAAAAGTATTATACGATTGAGTGTGTTAAAAAACTCTTGCATTATTCTATTATGCACGTACGTAGTATTTATTAATCTATTAATTTAACTTGTCTGCTAAAACAAGATTGCTAATTGGTTCAAAATCCTTACTTTGCATTGAGAAAAACTTTTTGGATCACTTCCTCTTTTTTTTTTTTTTGGGCCACTCTCTTTGGCCAAATTGCACTGTAGGTCATTCCCAAAGACCAGCCCAGCATTGACATATTCCCTATTGATTAGGAAAGAGCTAATGACATCCACTGTGTCTTCTGTTGTACCACCGGCACACACAGGAGGCAGTCTCATTAATAATGTTGAGTTCTGAGGGGCTTTGTGCAGTTTTTCTGTATATTTGAGTTGGTGTACTCCGGGAAGTCAAAAGCAATTACCGACTCCCTCGTTTTCATTCACTCCGTGGAGATGGCAGAACGGTGTTTGTGGCTGTGGAGTAAAGTGGATGAATAACATTACACCAGAGTGCAATTAGGACTTGGACCCGGATCACAAGTCTTGATGATTGTACGCTATGTAAATTGAAGTGTATTTTGGAGAGACAAAGGAGGAATGGGGCAGAGCACGAGCTCGGTGGTGGGGTGGGGGCGTGAGAGAGCTTGCGGGAGCAATTGTGCAAGAGCGTTTGTTATACAATGAGACCGCGCGTCTTCTGTGGTGTATCCGAGCTGCCAACAAACACACCATATCACGTCTTCTGGGTGCAAACCTTATTATTATGCTTTCCAGGCCAATCACACCACAATTGTTATGCCTTCCAGGTCCATCCGTCCAAACCCCTCATTTGACTCCATATTGTGCATTCTTAAGGCTTGGACTAGAGGTTTTTCCTGTAATAGACTTTCCATTAAAGTGCGTCGCATCAGTCCACATGCACGCTCCAATCACAGCGCTGTAAAAGCCACATTTTACACAGCGTTTCTGGACTTTGACATTCGCTAACTACCCCCGTTGTGTGGCTGCCTCACCCCAGGAGACCTCCTCTTTTAGATTTAGATAGGTTGCCTGCTGAGTCCAACCCAAACACATTCTACCACTCAGCCAAGAGACACAGGCAGGGCAAGGTCGTTGGATTGTGTATATATAAGTGTGTGTGGTTCCCTTCCCAAAGTGAAGGTACATAAAAATGCAAAAAGGTGCGCACACACACTCCCACAATGCATTATCTCCCCCCGCTGCACACTGCAGGTACTCTCCTGGTTTGATGTCTAAAACATCTAACTAACTGGCCTTTACTATTGCGCTCACACAGAAATTAGATGCCACCGATAGCATCTACCCGGTGTCGGTGTGGTTCGCACTTCGCCGGCCTCCATTTCACTTCATTAAGTCCCTCGCCTTTGCAGATTTGTACATCACACCAAGTTTTTAATGACTTAATTAGAATTAGTCAGCATCTAGTGAAATTAAGCCAATAGATCCTAAATGGCTTTTTTTTTAAAAGTAGCACAGCATGTAAGTCCATGCTGCTGAGTGTATAACATAAGTAGTCCATTAGCTGCGGCTCAAATGCCATCTTTCACTTTTGCTTTTTAACACACACACACACAAACCTAACGTGAAATAAGTAACTGTACAGTAGTGTTAGCATGTGTTTGAAAGTGTGTGTGTGTGTGTGTGTGTGTGTGTGTGTGGACAATAGGTAAGATCAGGAGAAAGAAAAAGGGAGAGAAAAAAACAGGTTTCCTGAAATTCAGCAGACATTTAGATTGAGGTTGATATAAATCTAGAAGTGAGACCAGGCACCTCGAGACTGGCTGTGATTTGTCAGACCTGAGAGCTTTTTCCTGGACAGAAGAGGAGAGTATTGCTCTCTTTGTCCAGAGACATACCCCATGAGGATGTTTGCCCAGACCAATCAGACTTTCATCAAACTTCATTCTGTACTAGTCTAAGTGAGGACTTTGGGTCCCCGCTGCCTGCCAGCTCTCTGCACTTCTTCCATAGATTACTCGGCAGGCACCTCTTCCTGGGAAAAAACAAAACGCCCAATTACAGATGATTATCTTTGAGCATTTCCTGATAAGTCGAACTCAGGAAAGAGAACAGAAGGTGTTAGGTAAGGGAGGGCTTTCCGGGGTGAATGCGGACCATAATGATTTGAGCCAAGATCATATTAACTCATGCTTCATATGATCTTATCTGGGCTGGCAGCTACTATCGGTGCTTCTTTTCTTAAAATTATTAGTATTTTCAAAGCATTGTGCATGGGCAGACAGTCAAATTCAGTATAAATGTATCAGTATATAAGTTTAAAAGGTAAAAACCTTTTAGCGTTACCCACATTCTTCCCTTACCTATGAACTTCTTTTTTTTAGTTGAAAGTCAGCCCTCGAGTCTTGCACCAGGCATTTGCAAGTTTATTCTTGCTCCCTAATCGATCACTCCAAAGCCGGGTCACCGGGGTCTCGGACGAGAGTAGCTCTCTCACATTTCAGCCTGCATTTTCTAAAAGCCGCCAGACAACACTAAAGGAGCCTACGAAGCAATTCACCTTTAACCCCAGCGCCAACTATGTTTGGATGATTATTTACCCTTAAACACCAGGTGAATAAGACGCGGTCTGATTCAACAAGGGCGCAGACTGTCGATGACCACAAAGAATGCGTCTGGGTTCTTTGGGCTGTTTGCTTTGGTTCTCCGAACACATTCTTCGAGTGTTAAATGTTGTCTTTGAGTACTTTTTATGGCTTGTAAAGACTACTTTGAGCGAGGTCACTAAAAATAATAAGCCGCTGAATGCACGGGTTTAACACAATTAAAGGGGTGGAAACATGGGTCAGGATGAAAATGGGAACAAGAAAATAAAAACCTGACAACGATCAATGAAAGGATATGTGCCAGTTCTGGTCCCATTGAGCCAACAACTTCCTGCAAAGAAAACATACCACACTATATTTGCTGCATCGATTATTTGTTCACGCCTTCATATTGATATTTGCACATTTAGGAACGTTGCGAGGACTGGGACATTTCACACAATAAAAGGGCAGAGCTGGTTGTAACAAAAGATTTGCTTTGACTGAAATGTCACCGTTAAGCCTCGATAAAAGGACCTTCTAGTGAGCGGTGAATTTTCTCCTTCTGAGTTCACAAATGAGATTGTCACATTACTCTTTACAGGGAGTGTGGTCCTTCTCTGTTTGGAAATGTAAAATCATCTCACTGACATTAATCAAGAGTGACAGAGAATCTGTTAGTGGGAGCTTTCTGAAGAAAAAAACATGCACATAACTTGAAATCAAATGCATATTTTTTTGCTAGGAAAATGGTGATTTATTGAAACATCTGCAAAAAATACATGGGAATAAAGGATAGCAGCCAAAAACAGAGTTTGTACAATTCTAACAAGCTTGAAAGTCAATATTTGCTACGACCACCTTTATTCCTCAGCACAGCCTCAACTCTCAGGCAGCTGTCTCGCAATTTCCTTCAGGAATAATTGTCCAGGCTTCCTTGAAGACATTCAAAGCTCTTCTTTGGATGTTGTCTGCCTTTTGTTCCGTTCCCTGTAAAGATGATCCCACGCTACTTCAACAATGTTGAGGTCCGGGCTCTCGAGAGGCCAATTCATGAATGATAGTGTTCCACTGTGTTTTTTCCATCCAGGTATGCTTTTACTGCATGTGCTTGGGATCATTGATATGCTCAAAAACAATCTTTTTTTGTATTTCTTAAAGATACGACTTCCAAATACTGTTCCTCTGCTGTAGATAGTTGTTTTTCTTTTCTAAGGCTGCGAGTTCTTCTTTTGTCCTCCACTTGTCAGCTTTCCTTAATGTTGTTAAGGACGCACTGCACACCATGGTGAGATATGCCAAGTTTTTGGCTAACACCTCTTGGTGAATCACCTTGTTGGTACAAAAAATACTATTTTGTGCCTGTCAAAATGTGTTATCTGGCATTTTTCATTGATTCAGCTGAAGAAATAGGAACAAATGATGTGTTTTCTTTTTATGACAGGCTGCATAGAGGCAATTTAAAGTTGGGTTTTTTGGGGGGGTGTTTTTTGGCTAAGTTCATCGCTTGACCAACCAAAAATGATCCAGGGAGTCATGGGCTTGGCTCCCCTCCCTGCTTCCCCTTTGTGAACCTACACCATCACTCCAGGCTTTCGTTCAAGAATTCTAGCTCGAGTGGTCACTGATGGACACGTACGCGTATATAAACACACATGCCTTCTGTTCAAACAACCAGATCTTTCTGCTTCCGTCGTCTCACCCCCCTCCACCTCCTCTGCCTGTCTTGCTCTGCCTCTAATTTTGCTGCAAGTGGAGTCCAGGTGGAAGCCATTTGAATTCCCTGTGGTCGTGACCACTGTGGTTGCTTGTGACACAGTCATACCTCTCATTTCCAGACCATTTACAACATATTCTTGCCATCGGTAACACTCATGCTACAATCATTATGCCACCTAGACACACCATCGCAATTTGCGGTCAACAACACTAACACAGACACGCAGGACCAGATGGAAGGCAGAATTAACATTGTAATCAAGTCTGTGTTGAGTGCATGCAGCATGATACATTATGTAGTTGCTGAAAATGTGCATCGCATTTGCCTGGCCATGGACGCCATGCAATTCGTGTTTTAAGATTTCATTATATTTTGTGCACTTGGCTCAGCATCACATAATGATATTGAAATGCATGCACCATTGGGATCAGTGTTATTGACATTGGAATTTGCTGTACCCCTGACTCAGAGGCTGAGCTGAAATTGCTGTTGTTGTTTGTGTGTGTCTGCGGGCGTCTGTGTGTGTGCGTTGCGTGCGTGTGTGTTTGTACGGTTGCGATTTCCCCTTCCTTCTCAAATCTGGCAGGGAATGAAGTGTCAATTGGAAAATTATGCAAATGCAGTTAGAGGGAATACAAAATGGAAGGAAATTGAGATCTGAAAAAGTCAAATACAAAGAAAGTAAATTGAGATTTTTCTGAGCAGATGCCCTCCAAACATGGATTCATCTGAGTTCAGACTGTGCTGAAAAATGACACCAGTAATTAGAAAAATGGTTGGGTTCGGCTTTGTTTCAGGCGTTGAAGGGTGCAGCTTGTATTATATTTCTTTGTAAGCTTTCTGGCTCGTGTTCACAATGCTTCATGTGGTTTTCAACTGACCATATGTTGTTCATTCTGAAAGCAGTAAAGTGGCTTGTAGATATTTTGAAAGCCAATTCAAACTAAACTTTTATTAGGAGGAAAATTCAGATATAGATTCTAGAGTTTCACAGCCTATAGCCTAGCTGTCTTTCCCCATATGTCCATTCACACGGTTTGAGCTCAATGCTAATGTCAAGCTGTTAACATGACTTTGCCACCATTTGGATACATGAGTTGGGACATTGCAAAGTGGAAAATGACACACTTGCTTGTGTTCTCCATGAATTTCAACAGGGTTGTGTTCAAATCAAGCACAGAAATTGTGCCTTTACTGGAAAAGATGATTGCAGATTTTAACGTTAGCTTCGTAGGAAATCAGTTGCCAAGCCTCTGACGACACATAATACCTTCTACGTCAGCGGTCCCCAACCCCCGTGCCACAGACCGGTACCGGCCCGTGAGTCGTTTGGTACCGGGCCGAGAGAGTTGAGGGTTGGGTGTGAAATTTATGGTTTTCAGGGTTTTTATCGTTATTTTTGAATCGTTTTTATCATTAACTCAGTTTCCCTGGGTCTTTTCCCGTGTGTTATGAATAAATCTTCGTTTTTTTGGTTTTATTTTGTTGTATTTATCCGCGAAACCTTAAAGGCCGGTCCATGAAAATATTGTCCGGTCCGTGGCGCTAAAAAGGATGTTCTACGCTCATATATGAAAATTTAACAAAGACTAAACACAAATCAGTGCTATGCGATTCTTTCATTGCTCCCTGAATAACTAACACTGGTACTGCTGTAGCTGTTGGTGACCTGTGTTCCTCTGCCGGCTGATTATTAGTTGATACTACTTCTACTTTTGCGTTCTTCATCTGACGTTTTGACTGTTACAAGTCCATCATTCATAATGCCCTGCATATAGCGTTATGTAATTTAAAAAGTAAAAAATAAGATATTCAGAAAAACAAATAAATGAGTTTAGATACTCATTTGAATCAGTATCAGTACCAACAGACATGCAGGCACAAAGCTCCTCCCCTCACTAGCAGCTGAACGTGTGAACAGTAACAAATATCTAAACATTAGCCATGTGGCTATTACCAATTACCCCACATTAGCCATGTATTAAGTTATTGAGTTAGCGGCTAATAATAAAAGCTATTGTTAATGTGGGTGGGAGGCAGCCAATGTTATCATTGCCCATCTGCAAAGTTAAAGGACAGGGTTAATTCAACATAATTCTTTGTGTCTAAAAAGTCTTAAGTTTCTGTTATGTCCCAGACTAAAGCTGAGAAAAGTCTAGCAGCAACAAGACAGAAACAATTGCAGCTTACGTTACAAACTCTATTTAATAAACTATTTTATCAGCGACATAAATAATGTGCCAAGCCACCAGCAGCACAGTAAATAAACAGGCAGTTGCTAAACATATGCATGGACTAGTATTGTTGATTAACTTTATTTAAATATTTTTACTTTCAATTTTTCTGAATGCAATCTATTACAATTATTGGTATCAAAAATTGTATCTGTATCCGGCTGAAATTCTACTATAGTAACAACCCTCCTACACAATTTTAGCCATCTATAGTTTAGGATGCTGGCATGCTACCATGAAACAGATGGTGATGGGGAAGTATGGGTGAGATATTTCACTCAAAACCTGAAATTGTAATGCTTCTGTTGTGGCTACATTGCCAAACGTGTACTGTGGTATTCAGTCGTGATAACCACCGATGTCAAAATCGTATTATATAACCCCCAATTTCTTTGAGCTCTGTCCACCTACCAAATCTCAAAATCATCCATCCAGTGTTAAAACTTAGTAAGCTAACAAACACATGCTGCCATCCTTAGAGCCGCTAACACTTATTAAAATTAAGTTGGTACTGTCAGCTGGAAGATGAAGAAATGGTTAATACCTCAGAATTATATCCAACCCTGCCAATGCTATCCATCCATATCTCTGAAAACAGCTGTGTCAGCATAACATAATGGCAATATATCGATGCTGCTGCCTAGAGGAAATCCATACTTTCCCTGAGGTTGGCGTTCAACTTTGAGGTCACTGTGTTTTATACCTATAAGCCCCGTTGTGCTCATACAAATGTGAGTATCTTTGCTTTGAGTGGTGTCTGCTTCAGTCTCCCGTAGCCATGTAATATGAGGCCCTTTTAGCTTGAATCCAAAATCAATCCTGGCCACATAATGACTTGCCGTGTTTGCGGGCACAGCATGCCAATTGCTCCTGCAAGGTGATTAATGGCCAACAGGTGAGGTTGTCATGGTAACCTGTCCACCTGAGCCAGTATGGCAACAACAGCTGACGTGAAGGCTGTACATTGAATCTAGTCAGTGATTAATTACCTTGAAACATCAGCTCACGTGATCCCCCCAACCTTAAGTCTTCCTCTCGCTTTTACTGGTTTTTATTCCTTTTTCAATCCATCATTCATTATCCCCCCCTCTACCTCTCCCTTTCTGTCCTCCCATCCTCTTATCCTCTAGTCCTTTTTACTGTACATTCCTCCACAATTCTCAATAGTCCATCCTTCTCTCTTTCCTGTCCTTCCTCTTACCCGCCTCTTCCTCTCTCTCTCTTTCTTTTTCTTTGTCTGGGATCCATTTGTGCTGCATTAGGCAAGATATGCTGAGCGAAGAAGAGAGGGAGGATTGAAAGAAGGAAGACGTGGAAAATGGATAGTGCCTGAGCTTTGCATTATAATGGAGAACTGTCTCAAGGCAGATTTGCCCTGCCTTTAAACGAGGCATCCATCTGCATTTATTTACCCAACTGCCTGTGTGTTTTTATTTCTCTCCCTTGTGGGAGTTCAGTTCATTCCTATAGCATCCCGGTGTACCGTTAAATTTTGTAATGGCAATTTGTTTTATTTGTTTTTGCACCCAGGTTTGTTTTTTTTTATTGTGCACACAAGTAATTTCCTCTAATGGATTGTGTTGCCATTGTCTTCCAGTTGGGAAGTGTCCTATGTGTCAGGAGGGGTTACAGTGCCTTTGTGTGCGAGGAGGAGCGGAGGTAGGGCCCCATTATTTAACCCAGGCCATCAGTCACACTCAACAAGCCTATCATATAGGAGCATTCAGACACTGTACAGGCTAAAGTTAGCGCTATTATCTGCCTGTCAGTGGCTAGCTGTGTTGGGGTCCCTTGTGGAAAAGCAATTGTATGAGTGAATGCCTTGCTGCTCACGTTGTCAGGCTCCAAGGATGCACGCAGTGCCTTTAAAAGACCACTCTCCATTTACCTTTGGTTTTTCACACCTTTCAGCTCGCATTAGCAAAGCGCGATTATGACATTTCAGCTGAGTTTAGCGTTATAAAATTGACCGCTCAATTTTAAGCCATCAGCAAGGTTTGGAAGCTCAACCGAGTGGAAAAAATAATCTTTAACCGTAGACGGAAAGGATCATCTCGGTTTTAATCATCTCAGCTCATCTCCTAAGATTTCCGAGTGAGTGCTCATCAATCATACTGTATGCAGACAGTGGGCTTGATTAATATTCATTTTATATGAGACACTTCATTTGCATGAACACACTGTCTGTCTCATAAAAATTACCAAGCCCTCCCTGCTGGTGCGATAAGCATCTGGACAAGAAGCAGTTGAAAATCGGAGACATGCTACTTAACCTGATCCTACTTCATTACATAGCGTTACGTGGGAGGGCTTCAAGCATGCGTGACTAGTTATATCGCACTTCGTATGTCCCCATCAGATAACAGCGAGGATCAAGTTTCGCATTGTTACGGCGACGCTGAATAGAAGGTCTCCGGATTAATAGAAATCATTTTCGGTTTCCTCGGGTCGTGAAGTGACGGAGAAGTGCCCACCGGGGCAGTGATGCGAATCAGCGCGATGGCTATCTCACCGTCTGTATTGGTGAAACGAAAGCGCTGTGTGTGATGAAATCCAACATTTATAAGGTTTAAAATGAAAATCTACAGTCAACGCCGGCCACAAGTCAAAGTGAGGAGTCACTAAAAAAATGTTATTTGCCCAGGGAACATTTTTCATAACATGGTCCAGATGATTTGAATTGTTCGTGTTTGCTTAAGTTTTTCATTATATTAAAGATCTTTGGGTTCTGGACTGGACATCTTGGCCTTTAAGATATTATAATGGAGAGCTTTTTTTATTTTGTGCCATTTTAAAAGGCAAGAAATCATATCTTACATCAAAACTAAGCCTGAGCAGTAATGAAAACAATGATTACACATAGCAATGCATATCAGGCACTGTAGTAGGAGGACTTCTCTTTCTTCTCTGAGAATAGAAATGTGGGTCATTTAATTATGTGTTTATAGTTTTAAGTTCTGCTTCCATGTAGGTACAGTCCAATTTATTTATTTTTTGACTCATTGTTCACATCAGATTTTTATTCCGCTGGTTCAGGAAAAAACTTCTATTTACATCAGGTTATAATAAATCTGATTTTTTAAATGATATTTCCATAAAATTAATAAAATAACATTACTATTTACATTTTTAGTAACTTCTTATCCTTGTGCTCCACCTTTAGCAACAATGCTCCACAAGCATTAGCATTCCTGTGCTGTATTTGAAATTAAAATGCAAACACTCAATGAGTGAAATGTACCGTATACGTCTGATTTCTTATTCTGAAATATATTTCAGAGTGGATTTGTCTTCTTGACCCTAAGCAGAGTGAAGTGGTGCAGCAAACACAGTGCAGGGACAATGACTCAGATGTAAACTAGTAGTTGTGTATTTAAATATGTAAAGTACATGGAAAAAGCATGTAAAACAACTGGCATACTGTATTTGACTTCTGGTTATCTTTAATGCGCTGAAGCATTGAAGTAAAAACAGAGGAAGAAGGAGAGAGTTTATAATAAAGCTTCTGTAAAATATGTGAAACGGCCTCCAACAATTTTGCAGGAGAGGAATTACACCGTAATGGTGACGGGTACGGCAGCAAATCCCGAGGTATCTGTGTGTTACGATTTCCTTTTAGTGTGCGTGTGTGGAATTTATTTAGGTTTTCCTATCCGGCTTTCCAAGATGATTTTTTTTTTCATATCAGGTGTCATTGACAAAGCAGTCAACACAGCATGACTAATTACAACATAACACATTTGAGTCTCACCCGGTTGGAGGAGCACGGGAGCATTATCAATGTCAAGATTGCGTGAGGTGTTTAGTAGTAAATCAGCAAAGCCAAACATCTTCTTCTGTAGCTTTTAACACTGCAATGTCATCATACCAAAGGAGATGAGTGTTCAGCACGTTTAAAACAACGCTTCCACACACGATTAATGAACGTACACTTTTTAAATTTATTTATTCATTTGGCATTTTGATACCATCACCAGCTGTGGATCTGACTTACATTGTCTTAACAGATTTATGTCCGTCATTGCTTCCTACTGTTTTTCTTTGCCATTCTTTTTTAACGCAGTCACACAACGCCCACCCCCTCGCCCCAACAACCACATTCCTTACTTTTCGTATCACACAGCTTTGTCAGGTAAACTCTTCAGTTAATTAAAACTGTCAGGTTGCATCTTGGCTCCGTTGGCACGCACCACAGTTACGGAAAAAACAAAAACGACACAGACGAGGAAAAAAGTTGCGAGGGCCGTAATGAAGAAGTCTCCTTGATGTGGCTGAGAACAGACGCTACAGTTGTTGCTAGGTCTGCTAAATGTTGGCCAGCTTATCTAAGGGAGTTATCCTAAATCCCCCTCAGAACAAGTACCCTTGAAACGTCAGCACCATAATGTATCATAAGGCTCCTTCTGGAATACAAGACGAGCTGGCAATGCTGGACTAGCGTTCGGCCTTTTTTCTCCCCCACCCCAAACCCCCCGCTTTTTCTACGTTGAACAGGGTCCAAGCCTTTCTCATAAATATGTATTTTATGATGTGTTCTTTTGGCGCGCGATGCCAGTTTCAGTACCTGAGCCCACACTTTTTTTTCTTCTTCTACTTTTTTTTTAGAGAGGAAATTAACAACTGTGATAGTGTTCTTCATTTAATGTGATAATTTCTTAAGTAACACCTGTGCAAGTAGTTGCTTAATAGGCTGTGCTGTGAGATGTGCCGTGTACGCTCTCACTAGCACACACAAATTCTAATTGTCTCCATCCCACTGAAAAAAAGCTGTCCTGAGATATAGGGGGGAAACAAGCACATGCCAGCAATCCTAGCTTTGAACTTTGTCATATATATATATATATATATATATATATATATATATATATATATATATATATATATATAAAATTATTATTATTTTAATATTTTTAGTCTGCATTTTCCCAAACCTTATCCTGCTATAAAACTCAGCTCCAATTTGCCGCTTGGACAGAGTGATTATTCCTGGAATAATGTATTTTTGATTTTGTCAAGGCAGTCTCAGCATCTGATTTGATGTCGTATTTAATTTAGCTCTCTGGCAGCTGTCAAAGTGTTTTATTAAAAGCACTGTTTACTCATAAGGACGTGGCTTTGATCAAGCACGCTCTTTCACACTGCTATTTTAACTTCTTTAGAGTCCCACAGTCATTTCTGCATGCACTGGACGGAGCGAACAGTACACCAGAGGGTGGTTCGGTAGATGGTGTCCAAACTCCGGTTGAGTTCACTCATGGAGGCCTGCCAAGACTTTGCTAATGAGCACTTTTAACCTCTAATATTGCCCAAACGGCCTTCCTATGCAGAGACAGATGAAAGGCTTCTGTAAAGTCCATTAATATCTGTTCAAAAAAAATCTGATTAGCCTAATCGTGGCTTTTTGAATTAGGATTAAGGGCTAGATTCTGAGATGGGTTGAGTCGCCACTGCTTGTACAGCTTGGGAGCTGATATGGAAAATCTGATAAACGTGTTTTACTCGTGTAACTTGAGATTCTTATGTCAGTCAACTTCCCAAGTGCCGTGTCCTTTGACGCAGCGCTTGACCTTTCGCAACCAGATTTTTGTCCCTACCGCAAAGGAATTAGCTCCCCTATAATATTGAATGTAGTACTGACAGCCTAATGTGCACCAGTGGCGATTGTGTAATGGATGCCAGGATTATGTGCACTCTTTGACTTGTGTCGTTTTACAGAGATTACATTTCTGCAGCAGATCATGGCTGATGGTGGATAATAGAAGGGTTTTGTAGATGAGGGGGGATAATCATTAAAGCTGATTTAACTTTAATATCATGGTATTTGTTTTATGGGGATCATATTATGAATCGCATCAGATTATATTGTTGATCCTTCTTTAACCGTGCACCCTATTATTCATTCAATCTCACTGTTATGTTACATATCTTCATTTTGAATAGTGGCACAGTTTTCAGGAATCGCCATGCAAAACATATTTGATGTTTGCAGCTCATTTTATGCTAAGTAGCACTAGCTTAGCAATGACATCCTCTGTCAGGAGTGCACTCACGGGGCCCTCTCACGGTGTTAGAGGAGGTTGAGGGCAGCTCTGCTTTGTGAACTGTTTTGCCGACTCGAATTTTGGAAAGAAGCCCAGTAGCACAGCAGAAAAATGTCCATAGGTGCAAAATCTCAAACTGCTAAGTTATGGTTCTTACCCGCAGGAAAGTGAAAACACTAGTGCGTTTCTTATGTCAATTGCCATCAATCCTTGAGAGAATACACGAGGTCTGGAGCACATATGCATAACCAATTCTCCAAACACAGCAGCGTGTGCTTCATTGCTCAGTGTTCGCCTTTCTGTGGGAGTGATTTGTTGGTAAGGTGTAAGGAGTTAACACTTCGATGAGCAAACAACAACAGAATATCCAAAAATACCTTTTGTGGTTTGCGCTCTCTTAGTGTCTGGTTGATCACGCCTGGTATGAGTTCATAAGACTGCAGACTGAGCAACTTGCACTGTGTCACTCGATGGCGACTTGAAACCCACAGTGCCATAAGGGCTGTGCATAAGGATTTATCAAGCCACGGGCATCCATCTGCCACGCTTCGTACTGGAAAAGACAACAGTCCGATTGTTCCTGTAAAATAATGACTCACCAAGAAGTTTTTTGAGATCCCAAACCTCATTTACTTCCTGTCTTCTGTTCAGCTCATAGGCATGTTGTTTTTTTGTTGTTGTTTTGTTTCTGACAGACTTTGGAAGGCATCTGGAATCCGAGCAACAAGGCTTGCTGCGGTCCTGTGGGAAGTGTGGCGCAGTGGAGGGATCGGTGCCATAAAGGAAGCACCCAGCTGGGGCATTTGCCAGCAAAACACTGAGTACTGAACTTATCTGGGACCTTCAGCAGCGGGCGGTAAGAGGAGGAGGAGGAGGCCATGTTGACCGCACGCCTGCTAGTCCTCGCCAGCCTCTTCGCACCAGCCGCACTGGGTGAGTTTGGCTCATTAAAGCAAGTGTTTGTGTCTGTGTGGATGTGCAGATGCGGGCACAAATCATGCCTCTTGCGTTTCCTGATTGGCATGATTTGAAGCTGTATCAGAATTTCATGTGTTCACTACTTAAGTGCCAGATTCTGTCAGCCAACTGCAGTAAAAGCCTCTGACTTTATGTCTGTCTTGTTTTCGCTGTCTATGCAGCTCCTCTCACTAATTAGCAGTTATTTTTACTCCCAAAACTCGCAGAAACTTTTTTTTCCCTACACTTTTCTTCTTTTGATTTTTCTGTCTGTTTTTTTTTTTCTGTGATTTTTCGATCTATTTTTCGATCTGTCCCTCTTACTCTTGGCTCCATCTCTTGCTCTCCTGGCAATAGAAAAATGAACTGAAATTATTTTCAAAGAATCACTAACGCCGCGCTGGCTTTGTGGCGTACGTTTAGGATTGTGAAAGTTGCAAGAATTAGGGAGTAAGGGAAAGAAGAAAAAAGGAGATCTTTTATCACTTCATGAATTAAGATCTTAAGATTAATTTGCAAGGTCTTTCTTTTACCACGTCTCTGTAAACGGAAATCGCAGCGTTTCCCCTTGGCCTTCTGTGGATTGTTTCAGAGGCAAAGTAAATGAAGTCATTTAAATTCAGATTAAAAGTAGTCAGTGGTGGTGGTCTGGTAGCTCGGGGTGTGGATGCGGCTTGGGTTTAGATGTAGGGAGTGACGGGGAGTGGGGCAATGGCCCATAAAAATGTTAATTTAATATGGCGAGAACCATTAATGGGAGATTTGAGGCTAATTGAATTGTTTTTGTGCTGTGATATCTGTGGATGGGATGGGATTGTGTGTGTGGGGGGAGGGCAGGTAAAAAGCACACTTCTTCGTTTTTCCTTAATGCTCAGAAGAAGGTCAGGAGGCCAACAATACGTTACAGGCTACATCCGTCTTTAGAGAGATCCATTGAGTAAAGGTTTAGGCATTACCAGGTAGTCGAACTGAAAATGAAAATTCATTTTTGCAAAAGAAAGGACTATTTATAAAGCTGTCTCGACTCCCTCCTTTGAGGAATGCAGGATGAACTCGGTGCTGTGTGGGTAAGAGCTGTTGATGATTGCCACTATTGAAAGTCTGGTGGGAAGGAGTGCTAATGATGGCGAGCTAGGCTTCCTTTTTCCCAGTGGAGCACTGTTAGCCTAGCGTTCTAGGTCCTGTTTTCGGGTTGAAATACAAACTTGTCGGCACAATGGGACCTCGCAAATGTGTAGTGGCACTTGGTTTAAATAATTGGTGATAGTAGTTGATAGCTACTGAAACGTGGGCTTGTTAAAAGAGGGAGGCGTGGGACAGGGAGCATTTTTCTCTTGCATTTTTGCAACAATGCGAGTGGCCACTGGGACCGAGGCTGACTGGTAGCACTACGGCTACCTCCTACTGTACTACCCATGGGGGCCACTCACATGATCATAAGCATTAAGTTTTAACACCAACTCCAAAAGAGGGTTCATTGTCATTTAGGTTAATTTGAGAATTTAAAAATAAAAAATATCAAAGTGCTTTAACTCCACAGCTGATCACAGATGAGTAACGATCAAAACACGTACTGATAGAAATAACGGATTCGTGAGTTTCCCCTGAATGCCGGCAGGTAGCTAACACATCCAGACATGAGTATGGGACAAGTTTACCCTAAGCCTTTATGTTTGTTCCTTAAAAAATATAACCTTCTGAAAATCGGATGATTATTTTTGATAATAAAACAAGTAAAACAAAGTGAATAAGAGTGCATTTGGATAATAAAAACCAGGGTGCCTTGCTCAATTAGAACTAAAGGCAAGCGAGCAGCTTTTTATAACAGTGTTTTAAAAAGGTGGGTTGCTCCAAAGATCAGGAGCCGCCATTGAAAATGCTCTATCGTCTCTGCTTTTATGTCTGAATCTAGCAGTTTTCAAGAACAGCCTAAAATATTTATTAGCGAGGGCTGTTTGACATCATAAAAAAATGATATACATAGACAACAGGAGCCATTTCCTCCTTATAACACAACTTATTCTCTATTGTATCAAAGTAGATTTTGTTAAAATAAATGACAGTAGTAAAATAAAATTCAGTAAACTGGTGTGCGATCAAGCCTCAGCATAAATGTCAAAGCACACACACTAATGCTTAACTAATACTGTTACGAGCAGCACAAAGGCACTCATATATCCATATACAAGCAGCCATATTTAGAGCAGACACTCTGTGTGGTCACTGTTGTTAGTCCCTTTGACCTTTCATTTGATTAGCATTGACTGTAAAGTGCTGCTTAAAATAGATATGTCAGTCAAGCTGCGCAGAAGCACCTCTTGGGCTATCTGTGTTAAATTCTGCCTGCATCAAAATCGGCTGCTTTTCACCTGCAATTAATTCTCTTAAAGCGGCAGCTTTACTGGAGGAATCTCCCGTCTTTGGAATGAGAGCGTTTGCACGTGTCGTCATCAGAAAGATGCATAACGATCGTCTGCCGGTTGGACAAACAACTGTAGGGTTACACAGACGCAGCCCATTAGAAAGCGTCCCCGGGGGTGGAGGTGAAGTGGTTGAAATAAGGCAGACATCCGAGAAATGTGGCTGAAACGTGTCAGCTGTAGACGCCCTGTGACGTTCAGTTTATGGAAAGGAAGTAAGGTCTGTCTTTTGCGTGTTTTAGCGCCGCCATAAATCCAGTATACTTCACATTTTTTGAAGTGTTTTTCCCCCCAAGCATAACACGACTGCATTTTCCTTTCTTTTTCTTTTTTCCTCTCGGCTGCATTTATTTTATGTCAGTATGGTGTGAATAAGATTGGAGAAAAGCGAATTCATCAGTCTTAAAATCTGTTTGCGACCATTTGAAAAAATGGTAAGCTGCGGGGCTCGCGTGATTTCTCGTAAACGGGCCGAACCATGCGAAAACACCTTCACAATCCTTTAAATCAATCATCCTGCTCTCTCTGTGATCAACCTCTCCTTCTTCGGTGACATCGAACTCATAAACCACCGACTCCGTAAGGCAAAAAAACAGCCGCACTGGTGCATTTCGTAGTAGATTTAGTGGCTGACACCCTGTAAATAATTTGACATGTTCATCAAGAGCAATCATTTAATACTCAGCCTCGTTCTGATGCTATGAGCAGACGTGGCCAGATGTTGCCAGTGAACTGTTTTGCAGCTGGGGGAAGCTTGAGAGGGAATATTCACCACAATGTCATTGTGCATGTTTCACCCTGAGAGTGTTGGAAATGTGTACTCTGGGGGATGCTGGCCTACTTTGGCATCTATATTCCCTTTTGTCTGAAAGTCAGGCACACGCAACCTCGTGCGCGCACTTGCTGACTAGCGTCAAGCAAAAGAAACTAGCACCGTTCCCACTGACACACATGCAAAGTCGCACTTTTAATAATCACAGTACACATGCACGCTGATGCATTCGCCACTTTAGCCTAAGAGGCTGAAAGAGAAGCCCAACAGTGGCCTTTCTTGTCTTTTTTTCTTCTTTTTTTGCTGTTGAGCAGAATGAGGAATATTTCTGGACAACCGTCACAGCAGCGAGATTAAAAAAGAAAAGAAAGTCAACGCAGAGAACGCAGCTTAAGGAGCGTTAGGGATGCGTGGCTGTTTGTACGTGGGTGGCTCTTTGTTTGCTTGTATGCGAGTGTGTGTGCTTCCCTATCATCTTCTGGTTTGTGTGTGAGTGGAGCTACAAAGTCCGTGCCAGATTAATAAAAAGTTCCATCCCTGATGCTGTCACGGGGGCTTGAAAAATAGGCAGAACCCAACCTTGGCGTTGTTTCGGTAAGATCAACTAACAAAAGGAAAAAGCAATGTCCCGAACACTCGAGCCATGCCAGAGCGGCGCATTAATCATGCGTTTCTGTGCATGTAAAATCCTTTTGGATGACTTTTAGATTCATTAATATTGCCCCGTGCAATCGGAGACATCGCCGTGTTATAATGGATGACGGCTCAAGAAACAAGTTTAGGAGACGAAGAACATGAAGTCTGACTCTTGGTTGTACAGTCAGATACAAGCGCATGCATCAAGCGTGGAACCAGATATCATCCTGCTGGGTGAGGAGGGGCAGGGAGGGGTTGGTAGGTAATGAGGAATGGATGAGGCAGCAAGACAGATGTGTGCCTGCCACATCTGTTCAGCGTTTGTTAGGTGTTGCACTGGTAGGGTAGGTTTTTGTATCTTGCAGAACAATGTTGGGTAATTGGCAGTTCTGCAGATGAACATACATAACGTCCGTCTTGCCTTTCATGCATGCCTGCATTCTCTTGCAGGCCTTAAACAAAGCCTCTCTTTCTCACATTCCCGTATCATCATTAATATGCTAAGGTTAGCTGTGTCTAACCAAACAAGAGCATTAAACTCTGACGTCAGGCTCGCTGTTCCCGTACCCGATCCACTTAATTAATCTTCTACTGCCAGGGCACTGACTCCATCCGCCAAGGCATCCCTGGATTTGCCTAATTTGCTTAATTAATTAAACAAATGATTTATTTGAGCTCATATTTCAAAGCGGCAGAAAGTTCTTTGTAGAGCCTACTGAGGCATGTGCTGTTGTGTTGTGACTGCGAGATGCCTCTTCAAGCATTGCAAATAAGTGGGCTTTGGAGTGGGTGGATGTCAATCATTCATTTGCACCAGCATAATGTACATGCATATACAGCACTTTGGGGCAGGGATAAATTATATATGCATTAGAAGGCGACGTTAGATGAAGAAAAAAACCAAACAACAGGACTTTATTTAGACAGGCATTGTGTCGCTTTGGTAAGAGTAAATCGAGAGTTCGACGATTGTAGCTTTTGTACAGCAGTCTTCACTGAATGGTTTTTGTGGTATGAGGCAGGTATCGGCCTCACATGTAATAAGCAATCACAAAACAAACATGTCTATTCATTATTTAAACTTTCAGGTCAAGCCAGTATTCAGTCCTTTTGAGTTTATCGAAAGAGCCCATTCCTATTATCTACCATCCATTTTGCATAGCGTATCCGATATCAGTTTATTTTGTCTAACTCTATTGCATATTTTTTTGCATGGGTGCAATCCACCCATATTATTTGTATCTATTTGACATGCAGCCAGTCATAAGGACACTGACTAGGGATGTCACCAGAACTGATATTTAACCTCCTAGGACCTGGTGTCCACATATGTGGACATCACATTTTCGGTTATTTAGACCAAAATACTCAATTTTGCTCTACAGGGGCCTGATATCCACTTACGAGGACATTATACTGCTACTGTTCTATCGAAATTTTAAATGAATATCCTCATATGTGGCTCTTATTTTTCTTAGAAACAAAAATCAGGTAAAAAAAAAAAAAGGTAATTCTTTGTTTTTACATTCATCAGGACCCAATCAGCCCAAATATCAAAGAGAAATTAAAAATGCATGCCGTGGAAGAGTTCGGGTCTTAGGAGGTTAAGGTACACATTTTCACTCCCAAAGTGTAACATTTCACGCTAGGTGACAAATCGTCGGTATATTACGCTTCCGGGCACCCAACACGTCCCTATATTACGAGATCGGATAAATTAGGAAACGTGAGAACCGTTTGGAATGAATTTACTCATGTACGTTTATTTGACTTAAATTGGAAAACACAATCTAACGTCATTAAAGTGGTGGTTAAGGTTAGGGTTAGGGCTGTGATACATGGCTGGAACGTGTATTACCACGGGAGCGTCATTCTAATGGATTTCATCCATAACCCTGTGCGTAGCATAAGAACGCGGATGGTCACCCTTCGTGTTTGAAAATTTGTTGAGATATTTTAGCATTAATCAAGCTGCCATCCCCCTGAGTCACAGTAAAAACTTTTAGTTCCAGCTCTAATTTTTGTTAGGGCGCAGTCCTTGTTGTGCAAAACGGTATGCCTCAACGACTCTGGGCGAGGCGAGTATGGCTTTTAAAGTATATATGTGCTTATTTCTAGCACTTGAGGGAAGTCTTGACTTCATTTCAAAGCCACGGATTTTAATCAAATAATAAAGAAATAGGTGAGAGGTTTTTTTTAAAAATTGATATTATAATAAAAGTTGGATTGCTTTGAAAATGGTTTTCATGATATACTTTAAAATGCCTCTGGTTGAATGCATTAACAGGTTTATTTCTCTTTTTAATTTGCATCCCTATTATAGTTTTACAATAAACCCCACAAGACTTACTAAAACAAACAACATGCATATTTGGACAAATCAAATTTTACACCCACCCTAAGGATGGGTTGCACAGCTGCCACTTGAATGACAGCTTATTTCAAGTTTTCACTTTTAGTTTCAGTTGTTAGGACGTGTTGCATCGTTTGAATACAAGTTTTTCAATTAGATTTAAATATGCAGCGCTGAAAGACTCGTCATCTTTGGATTCGGTTGAATTTTCCACGTCCGCGTAATATATTTTGTGTGGCGTTTGGCATCAAACATTCCCTTCTCTTTTTATGTCCTTCTGTAATGAGTGAAAAATCAATACCTGCTTGATATGGGGAATAAAAAAATGGCCCTTGCTGCCCGTGGCATCTGTAGTGACGGCTTGACATTGCCAAATTGCTGTCAGAACGTGCAACCCAAGAGGAATGAATGACAGTAACATTAAGAATGGCAGGGTGGGGTTAAATACCTCTCCATGTTTTATAGGTGTCTGCACCGGGACCTGTGTATATCTTCCAAATACATGAATTAGAATCTCAATTCACTCAACCCACTTGCACAAGCATAATTTGCTAAGCGCTGAATGATGCCATTTAAAGTGGACTTGGAGCTGGCCGAATGGTGTTTAATGAGGACAGATATTGACAGCAAGGTCAAGTGGCAGTGGATGTTAGTTTACATTAGACTGCATAATGTGTATGTGTTTTGTAGTGTCCGGAAGGCTGGAGGGAGAATTGCTAAGTAACCCCGCAGCCCAGCTCGCACAGCAGAAATGGTGGGCGTAGAATACCACAGGGTTTCCCACACTGCATAACAGCAGGGGTCAGGGAGTAATTTAGGGTGTGGGCGGAATGTGAGGAGCAGGAAGGCCAAAAAAGAAACCAAGCAGAGAGACAATGCACTGACCCATGCTTTACCCAATTTATGAAATTAATGACCTTTTTCTTATTTTGTGAAATCCATGTTTATTCCCATCGTCTGTGGAATAACTGTGCATGTGCTGTGCATGTATGTGAGATACGGGATTTGTATTCTGATGGCACATTAGGTGCAGTGACAGACTGTGCATGTGATTACATGTAGCGATATTAAGACACTGCAGTGCTGTATATGCTAATCTTTCAGCTTGGAAGGATTGTCCCCCCTCCTCCTCCAAGCACTGTTTCCACCATAAGGCTTTCACAATCACGGATGAGGGTATGATGATGGTGGTGAAACTGTGTCCCAACCACCCACATAATGAATTGCTGCTGCAGCAGTGCATGATTTAAACATGCCTTGAGGCATACTGTACGCATTTTGTTAATTACTCAGATTACAATCTGTCATTCCCAAGCACATGTTGCTAATAGTATGAGTTGATATTTGCATAGATGTCTGTGTTTATGTGGTTGGGAACTGGGATATTTCCATCTTAATATCTTTCTGTTTATTAGTTCCTATTTATCTCTCTAAATACACGGTTCAAAATGAGATCAGCATTCTGTTCAACACAATTGAGATTTGATATTTTTACCTTCTTAAAAGTAAATAAATGATAGCAAAAGTAATCATTGTAATCAATTTGCATCCTATTTGGGCTTTAAAGAGAACATTTTTAATTCAATCCTAAAACTTACCTCACAACAACTGCAGCTGTTTAGTTAATAGCTAAAAATGCTTAGCTATTACAGTCTAGCTAAACGGCCTAGCTAAACAGCCTAGCTAGACATTCTAGCTATTAGCTAGGCTGTCTAGATGAAATTACTATTCTATTCAGCACAGCTGGGATTTGATAGTTTTACATTCTTAAAATAAAAAAGTTGATGCTAAAACTAATCATTGTAATCAACCTAGCTTTTAGCAAGACTAGCTATCACTGTTTAGTTAAACCGAGACGGTCTACTGAGTCTAGCTAATAGCTAAACAGCTAATAGCTAAACAGCCAACTTGCTACCAGTGTCTTTCACATTAAGGGCAGCCCTGACCAAGTTGTGGTGTTTTGGCACTGGTGGGCGACGCTGAGGTCTCATATCAGTGGAACATGTTGCTCAAAGGTCACAGTAGCAAATTTTCAAGTGCTTTTTCTGTTGGCCCAACCGAGAGACATTTTAATTTTCTGTTGATAAAGAAATTAGCATAACGGCTCCCTGTTGCCAAAACAAAAAAACAGCCTTGCAAATGAAGAGCATATTACAGTAGCCTTATTATGTACAGTACAGTACAATGAGGGAATGTTAATTTGTACATTATCAGTACATCTTTTGCTGCATGTGGTATTATTGCTGTTGTTCAGCCTTGTAGGAGCAATTGAGAGCATTAGACAAATGCAGAGGAAAGTACAGGTGCCTTCTTTTGTGAGACTCGGAGGACGTGTGAAGCAATACCTCCTTTATTTGACCAACAAAGGGAATAATTGAAAAACAAAAGTGGCAACAGATTAATCAGCCACTGCTCCTTTTGATCTCCTTTCCTTCCCTTACGCGGCACTTGAGCTAACAGGGTGAATTTTAATGTATTCATTCACAAACAAAGATCCAATGCCATTTTGCCTCAAACTCAAGTTCACCACAGATGCAGCAGCCCAATTATAGTCAAGGTAGCATGGGACCCTGCTCTCTCTTCCCTCAGCTCTATCATTGAATAAACCAACCATGCACAGTGAATCAATATTGAGTATTGTAAAGTGTGCATTTATAGCAAAAGTGTAGGGGGGATCAAATGATACCGTGGCACAGATTAGCCCATGAGAGCTCGAGAAGAACAGAGAGGGGTAAGAAGCGATAGAGTTAGTTGCGTGGGGGTAGGGACGATACTAGACCTTGGCCTTCAGTATAGCCCAGTGGCCTTGTAGAGGAATTCAATACAGCCATTGACAAAAGAAGGCTTCCATTGTAGAGGAACCAGCCTCCTTTGGGAAGCTGGTCCATTTCCTTATTAATTGTGCTCTCATTAAAATAAAAGGAAGGAGGGAGGGGAATGGATAGCCCGAGAGTAATGGTAGCTCCTCAGCGTGGCCTCCTTGTTTGGAAGGATGCCAGGGTCAAGTAGTTTACAGTTCCAGTGCTTTGCACTGGGTGGAAAATACAGTGTAGTTTATGCGTTTTATGTACTGCATGAGCAGCGCACACACACACACACTCCCTCTCCCTCTTTATTATCTTTCTTTCAAACCCTCCCACACAGAAGGACACAAATCTTCCATAGTGCTCCCCTCCCGCTGCATCCTCTGCAGATGTACAGTATCCAAGGCTCAAGGGGTCACAGCTTGCCCTGAGTCTCACACCACAGCTGTTACCCACGGGAGGAGTCGTCTGTTTAGGCCATGGATCACTGATATCCTGACCGAACAGACTCCCCGAGATAGCCCTTGACTCTGTGCTCAAAGTATAATTCCAGTTTATTGCAAACTGGGTCATATTTTCAGTAGATTTATCAGTTATGATAGCACAGCTCCGGACAAATTAAATGCTGAGATCTGGGAGTACGGCAACAAGTCGTAGAAAAAAAGACAACCCCCACAAGCAATCAGAGAGTCTGAAAGCTTTATTTCAGACAGGTTATTAAAACACCCTCATTTAGACAGAAAAAATGGACGTGAGCACAGCCAAAATGCTCACAATAGCCCTTCTTTATGTAATAATCTGTATACAGAAGGTTACAGGGCCAGACCAAGAGGACGGCCTATGAACTGCGATGAAAACCTCTTTGGTCATCTGGCTTCTACTTGTTCTTATCCAGCTTTTAGCATCTTTTAATAATGGTGTGGTAGCGGTTCTCTTTCACATATGCAGGAGAGCGTCTGCATCAGAGCGTGCAAAAGCCAGGATAATTGAAAACACCGAGTTGCAGTGAACACCGAGCGTAGAGACTAACGTCAAGAAAAAAACAGGAGAAAACGTCCAAGGACCAACTTGACCAGCTGCAAATGTAATTGTGCTCATCCACACACTGCAGGCAACGCACATTTTCCAAAACCTCTCGCCAAAACACGAAAGCGTGTTATTTACCTCGCATCGCTTCACACGCCGCTTCTGGATTTAGATTTATTGTATGTGAAATCTGGTGTTGTAATCTTTTTTTAATTTGGAAGCCATATCCAAGCATTAGCATTTTTTTTTTTAAATTTCTCTTCAGATATTTCTCCTGCTCCCTATTTTTGGCTTGATTATATTATATAATTGCACAATCTGCAACGGCTTGTCAGCAAACTGCTCAAGCAAAATGCAGAAATGAATATGTTAAACACACTGTAAATGAAAATAAATCAGAGCGTTTATCTTCCAAACATCTTTTACGCTTTGTTTTTTGCCCCCCCCACTCACACTGTGTCTGTTTTATCTCCTTCCTTATGGGTCCACAGCTTGTTGCAAGCTTTGTTTATACATCTGATAGCTCTTCAGTGTTAAGTGCGGCACATACAGCTTTTTTTCGGTTCGGTCAGTCTGCCGAATGTGTTACCCTCTCTGAGATGGAGAATACCATAGTGAAGATGTCTCCTTTTTTAAGAAGTTGGAAAGGGGGGGAGGCAGAGGGCAGGAGTCATAACTTTCACAGACATTTCCTTATCCCTGAGACCCTACAAAAGACCAACTGTGTCAAATGAGAAAAATTGCAGGTGCACATTCCCCAGTGGTGTACTCCCTCTTGCCTCCCACTCTCCGCACACATATTAGGCCATGCAAGCACACACACACAGACAGAGGCTGTAAGAGGAGGGTGGGGGATGGAAGTAGATCCTTTTTCACTGCGATAATACACTCCTTTCTCTGCCGTGATATGGACTGAGGAAAGGCTTGAAACCGGAGAGGCAGAGTGAGAGATGTCACTCCGCAGCAGGCGACGGCATCGCATCGCATGCCATTTTTATAGGCCCGCTGCAGATGTTTCCCAGTTGCACGTTAGATCTGCCATACAATGGGGTGCATTCTGTATTGAGGTCACGGTGGGGATGGCGGGGACCACCCTTCAACTGAGCGGTCGGGATTTAAATCCTAGCCTAGCCTCCCATCTGACGCATTACTCTTATCATGGATGAGCTACATGGATGAGGAACGATGTATCTTTAATGTTTTTCTTCAAAGTCCAGAGGATACCAAAAGACAACATCCACCCTAGCTGTAGCCTGTTATTTATCATGTTTATTGTACAAGCTCTGTAGCTGCAGTGCAAGCAAATACAAGCATAAAAGAATAATGTTAGCTTTTTGTTCTTCTTTTATTTAGTTTAGGAGTTAACAATCCAAAATATAAACTGGTATTGGCCCCAGAGATGTTGCAGGGCGCCCTCTGCTGGATAAGACATGCAAAATCAACCCTCATAGCATAGTTGAAGGGTGTTTCTCCTGTCTCTTTCTTGCTTATTTAAAATTTTCATGTATCGCCTTTAGAAATGCTGATACCGATTTATCGGCAAGTAGCTAATATCGGCCTGTATGTCGAGCCCATCAATAATATTTTATTATGTTCATTTTATTTTCAGAGCCAGAACCACAAATCATGTACTTTCACTGGACTTAACCAACAAGTTAGTATGTGTCCAATCAACATATCTTTTATCTTATATATTTTATTCATGCATATCCAGCACAGTACTCTGCCAAAACAGGCCTTTTCTTTTTTGTATTTAACTATTGTATTTCACAAAGGCGCATAGTCTCGCCTGCATGTTAATCCAGCAAGCAGTGAAGTAGTTCTTAATATTTTTGCAAAACTTTTTCCATTAAGCATTAAATTGTGAAAATTTTTGTGACCTTTCTAAGATATGTGTGAGAAACCTGAAATTGTTTGCAGGAGTTCAGCCTAAAAATAATATATGCAACCACTGAAGCCTTTGTTTCCCAGTAACAGGTTTACAGAGTAAATTAGTTGTTATTCGAGGTGCCATCCTTTCTCGGTGTGATATTGTAGCACACATCGCAGCTCCACACCTGCTCGCGCGAAGCCATGTATGGCGCGTTTTGCCCCAAATCTCACGTTCCCTGCTATTTCATACTTGTTGTCAGCTCTCAGTGTGCCACATGTTAAGAGTTGTAGCTGGATGACTCGATGCGTGAGAACCGCGTACACGTTACTTCATACATATTCAGAAGTCATTATCTCCGCACAATAACCCCACGTCTGATACCTGTCATTTGAAATGCAGAAGAAAAGACGATCAAAGGAGATCATCATAGCCGCGTGTCTCAGATGTAGCGTAGCCACCCAGGCTAATTGCAGCAGCAATGCCTTGATTGCATACATGTGGAATGAGATTACTTCTTCTTCGTGGGTGGTTAAAGAATCACTTTTTTTTCTCCTTCTCTTTTTTGTTTTTGGCATTCATTTCCAGCAGTAGATTTTTTGACTCCAACACCTTTTATCTCACTTTTTCCTTGTTACTTTTTTCTTCTTCACAAATCCACACTTTCCATTCTCTTCCCTTCTGTGTCCTTTTTACTTCTCAACTGGCATCATGTCAGTGCAAACCATTTAGCTTTGCTTCGAGCTAGCACAATCAGCCCTTAAGGCACTGTGACCCAACTAAAAGAGACCTTCTTTCTACTAGAGATGTGCGGTCTTGGTGGGGATGGGGGCGGAGGGGTGCTAAAATGTCCTCCGTGTTTGGCTCGCGCTATCCTGCAGGACAAGCTGGTGCACTGTGAAGGGACTGACGCCACTGAATCAGCGCTACACACTGTCGGTGGTGTTTTAGACACGCAGGGAGGAGGTGTAACAAAGCAAGCGGGGGGCCCGGTTTGAAAATTGTCATCCTTGAGCAGTGTCACATCCTTTAGGCTTACGCACCAGCACGATTCCCCAGGGTGAAACACGCATTGGATAATGTATTAAAATGGGCATATGTGCACCCAAACACAAGTGCACGGCACACAAGTGAATACATCACAAGGGAGGTAACAAAAGCAGCCAGATGCAGTTAAGTGCAGATACAGACAGCTTTTTAATCTGCTGATATCATCCGGCACATCGAATTGCACCACAGTATATAGGGCAAAACCCCCACCGCCATCCCACCCACTCCCCCTTTTTCATCTCACTGTTATGTGTACTTATTCAAGTATCTTTAAGATGCATATTTCAGATGGCTGCTTATAGCTCAACTAGCTTAGGTACTGCATGTGTGAGAAAAAGGATCTTTTTTATTATGAAAGCGACTCCAATGATACAAATAATGGGACAATAGGAAGTCTCTGTTCACCTACAAACATAACAGATGCATATGCATGAAATTACATTTTAATTTTGTCATTTAAATAATTTCTTGTTCTTCATTATGTGCGTAAACATTAGAGCACCCAGCTTTAATTGGTATTAATTCATGCTTTTTGCCCTCGGATATTACACTGCGGTGTAAAATAAATAAATAAAATACTCGCAGAAGTGTGAGAAAGAGAATTGGCTTAGGTTTATTTCCAAACGCGCTCTGCCACAGAAAACAAATCACCACAATGTAATTCAGACTTGGGTCCTTGTACGAGGGTGCGTTTGATAAAACGGAATGCAAACAAGTTCACGCAAAGAAGGCGATGAGAGCGAGACTCCGTTTGCTGGATTTGTCTTCAAATGGCAGGAAATTGAAAAATGTTCACCCCGACTTGCTAGAAATTCCAAATAAGGGCAATTTTTTCATACCGCCTTAATGACACGCTCAAAAGGGAAATTACATCAACAGCCAATATGCTGTTTTATGTAAATACTTTACTCTCTTTCTCCTTGTTTCCAATTCAAACACACATTTGTCTTTCTCAAGCTACAGCAAATCACAAACTGCCGTGTGAACAGCAGATATGTTGCAGCGGCGGTGGTCGCTGTTGTTCTTCAGACTGCTGTGCACACCGTTCAGGATAAACTCGTATGAAATCTTAACCTCATTACGATCATAATCAACCGATTCAAAAATCGGGATTGAGCCAAAAGCAGAAAGTTAATATCAGTTTTGTTGTGACAGCTGGCCTTGTGCTAACCTGGTGGCCACTATGTTAGTGCTGGAGTTCAGCTCCATTTGCTCTCAGTATTGCACTATTAATACAGTTATAATAAGTAGAGCCCCAGGGATCCATTCAGACAGTGATATTGCCTGGGTTCCTATTCATTACAAGAGAAACACATTTTCTAGTGTTCTGTCATCGGTTGGTGCTATATTTTATGTGAAAGGGCCTTCTACAATACTGTGGGTTGCTATGGAAATGAAGTGCACTGAGGTGTTCAGATGAATGGTGCTGCCTAAAGTTAAGCAATAGATATTCAAGTGTCCTTTAAACCAGAGTGTGTATGCTGAGATCACAGATTTGAAGAATCAAACCAGTTTTATTTATGTAGCGCCAAATCACGTTGGTAGTCGGTTTAAGGTGCTTAATATTGTGAGGCAAAGACCCTACAATCAGATGACCCCCTGTGAACAAGCACTGGGCGACAGTGGGAAGGAAAAACTCCCTTTTAACAGGAAGTTTTTAACCTATGGCAAAACCAGGCTCAGTGAGGGGCACCCATGGGGGAAGACGGGGCAAAAGACACATTAAAAAGTCATTTTTAAATTTAAAAGTAAAATTTAAAAATGTAAAAGTAATTTATGATTTAAAAGCAGAACTCTCTTCATGGTAGGTATGAGCTAAATAAAGTAATATGGAATAATAATAACTGGATATGACAACTGTCTGGTTTGTCATCCAACACGTTTGTTGATGGACTCACACTTTAACCCTTTGACTTGAAGGCTTCAAAGATGTCACTGCAGTTATTTTTGAGACAAAGTAAAAATTAACTGCTAGCATTTAACTGACAAAAGTTTTTTAAAGTTTTTAGCACAGTTGTCTACACAGTAACAGTTACTTTCAGCTGCTCCATTATTCACAGTGGGGTCCTCACAGCAGGTAGCTCCACACATTTTATTTGGCAGATTTTTACGCCGGATGCTTTTCCTGATGCAAACCCGCCCCCCAAGGGATTTCTGTCCCCTCCTGGGAACAAACCAGGGATCTTTTGCTTATTAGGGGAATGTATAAACCACTACGCAATTAACTACCCTGTGAGCCATATTATTTAGCAGAGAACAGCATTGAAAAGTAGCCTAAAACGATCCTCTTGGTCAAGACCATGGTCAACAGGATCGGACCACTGATTGGAATTTAGTGTAGCTTACCAGATAGCATGGAGTCGGCCTCAAGAAGGAATCAATGAAACTGCCATTTATGGCCCCTTTGTCACCTGTTTTCAGCACAGGCTCATGGCAGTTTGTGAACTTGAATACTGATCGGTATACTTCTTTGTTACCAACTTCATCCAAGTGACAGTCGACAACCTCCGGCAACCACTTAGCAACCCCTCCGGGAATAAACATTTTTCCCTAGTAACAGGAGGTTGCCAGGGGGTCAGCGCTTGGTGTGAGTGAGGCCTAAAGTTTAGATAAAGCTCGTGGTTTGTGGTGAAATGCAATGGTTACCACGACCGCTTTGTTTCTTCACTTGCCATGGTCAGGACTCCCTGTTTTCTCTGCACAAAATATATACCTTAAACACGAAATATAACTCTAGTACTTGCAAATTTGTGCCGATAAAAAACAAAATGTGTGCATGAACACTGAAAAACAGATTAGTTATTCGTGACTTTTTGACATCTTATCAGGAGACTAGCCTTTCAGTTTAAAAGTGTCGCTGTTTGACCACAACTAGATTTTAATGCCTCATAGTGCAGTAAAAAAAAGAGATAAGTTTGCTTCTCTGCTCTTTCACTTAAGAAGAGGATGGTATCTCTTAAAACATACTCCTCAGTAAGAGCAGATGTTATGGGAGTGACCATGGAAACAAAACATTTTGTTTAAACCTCATAATGGTTTGAAGTGAAAGATTAAGTGGTGACAGCGATTACTGCATATGTCACTTGGAGTTATATTACCGTCAGTTTATATTAGCAACAACTGTGTTTCAGAATGTGATTACATTAGTAAAGGACTGCTATAAACATGGGTTTAAGACAAGTACAGCCCACCTCCACCCCAAAAAGAAAAACTGATACACCACTTGTACTTGCGTTTTCTTCGTCTGAACCACCTTTCCTTGAGAAGTTCACATTAGCAAGGTTGCACTGCAGTTTGTCTCAGTTCACAGCGCTAAACTTAGCTAAGCTGTTGCCTCCAGTATGCTGCTGGGCAATTCCATCTGATGATATGGAGCAAAAGAGGAGCAAGGGAAAGACCTCTTTCCCCGCACACAAGGCAAAAATCAGGCTGTTGTTTCTTTTCTTTGACCTCAATTACTAAGGGGGCATGTGTTGCTATAGGGGCATGTTGAGTCATGTCTGCTCTGGGAGGTGTGCGAGTATCTCCTATGTGCTTGTGTGACAGGGATTGTGTTTATTTAAGACTAGGAGGCAGCGTGCAGTAGGTGGGGGCCAAGGTGCGTTAGTCTTGGCTGCGATGTTCCCTTGAGTGATGCCGACACATCTGGGAACATTACAGGGAGGAGGGGGAGTGCGGAGAGGAAAGGAGAGGGAAATGGCAAAACGGTGTCAGAGGCGAGGTGAACAAAGTCGGGCTTGCTGGGATGAGCTGCCGCCACGGGGCGCAGCCCTCTCTGCAGGCTCACTTCTGGGTTGGACTGTCTGACAAAAGCGGGACCTCTGCGTGATTTGCATGCAGGAAAGGAAATTGGAAAGAATTTGTACTAGTACACTTGCATGATTACGGCTTCAAAATGACAATCGCTATTATGTGTCATCATTGTTCACTGATTTTTAGAAACAGACTTTTTTTTAATTGCACCGTCACGTAAACAGAACACCTCTTTAACGTCTTCACGTCTGTCCGAACCTTTGCACGAAAATGCAATTAGCCCTCATTATTCACCTAAATTCAGTGCATGTCTCAAAAGAAAAAGAAAACAAATATGAAAAAAGATAGTTGTACCAAAACATAACAGAGAATTAAAGTAACAGTGCGCTGCGTTCACCTTTACATCCAGCTTTATTCCTGTAAATTACTCTGTATAAGTTCATCTTTGCAGACAAATAATTTAGTCTTTCACTCCATTCACTATGCCTGCATGGTAGATATGAATGGTAGACATCGGCGTAACTTTGTGCTAAACATTGAAGGGGGTCAAGATCTTTGTCTAAATAAATAAATAAATCTGGGTTAATTCCCAGATGATTAAACATGCAACTATTTTGCTGGTAATAACTGAAACGAGTAAAGAAAATCAACGACCTATTTATGCAAGATAATTCATATTTTTATTGGGGGTCTGATTATTGAGGGGGTCATAACCCCCCTAACCCCCCTGGAAATTACGCCCCTGATGGTAGATACGAATAAAACTCTCTATTTTCTCTGCGACATTTTGCATACAGGACAGATTTTTTATTTATGCAGTGTCAAATCACAAGTACACTAACCTTAAGCCACTTTATACTGTAAGATAAAGACCCTACAACAACACAGAGAAAACCCCAACAATGAGACAACCCCCTTTGACCAAACATTTGGCGACAGTGGGAAGGAAAAACTCCCTTTTAACAGGAAGAAACCTCCGGCAGAAGCCAGGATCAGGGAGGGGCAGCTATCTGCTGTGACCGGTTGGAGTCAAGGGAAGGGAGATGAGACAACAGGCGCACTGTAGGAGAGAGCAAGAGATTAATAATAACAAATGATTATTAATGATTCAGTTTCTGATTAAATATCTTTGACACTGTGGAATCTTATTGGTTGGTGATTTCAGTTAGGAAAATCACCAACCAGATCAATACCGATACTGGTATCGGGTATCGGGGCCGATACTGTAAAATGTGTGTGTACTCATACTCGTAAAAGTTAACCGATACCATGAACCGATACCAACTTATTTCATTAATCAGAGGGTGGCTTGTCATTTCTGTTGTAGTTTTTTAGATTGGCCACTAGGGGGACATCCCGCGCTAAACAGGCACAGGGTTAGACGAGTCAGACTGGCGGCTCCAGAAAAAAAGAGAAACTGGAGGCTGCTGTGGCTAGGCTAAACAAAATGTCAGCAGTGTGGACCAGCACAGCCAACTTTAACTCAGGTTTTGGAAAAGCGATGAAAAATGTCAAGAGAAAATCCACGGGCAGTTAAAATAACAGAGGCTCTGACTCATTTTATCGCTCTGGATGACCAGCCAATGCCGGTTGTGGAAAACATAGGATTGCACCGTCTTCTCAGCATACTCGAGCTGTGATATGAAATATAATAAATAAACAGAAGTGCTTATTTTTCACTTGAAATTTTTTTGTGGTCATTTTTATTAAGATTTTATTTTTTATTGGCAGAGAATAAAATAAAACCTGTCTTCCAATTCATTGCATTTGTGTGTGTGTGTGTGTGGTAGAAATATCGGTTTTTGTACTCTGTATCGGCAAGTACTCAGATCCAAGTATCGGTATCGTATCGGTTTGAAAAAACTGGTATCGTTGCATCCCTAATTTCAGTGCGTCTTTTTGAGCTGGATGGATGCAGTGATGCGCTGTTGATGTTTTACACTTGCGAGCATTGCATTGTTTTTTTTTGGCCTTTATGCATTAATTATACTCTACCTGGTGTCTTCTCAGGGGGTTGAATAAGTTATAATGCGTGCTGCAGACACACAGCGCTCTTATGTGCAGTCTGCAAACATGCAATGGTGCTAAATCCAAAGTATTTCTATAAAGATCAGCTTCAAAGTAACAAGCTCTTTGCCTTTTTAGTTTTGTGAATGTCTCTCATTTTTAACGTCACTCATCCAGACCGTTCTACGAAACTTCAAGCGATCGTGGTCATGCAAAAGGGTTTTGATCATGTGACGACTTTCAAAACAACCTAGTTAATCTCAATACAAAGCAAAGAGTTCGTACAACGCTGCGAGAGAATCAGGGGCAAGCTGCGGAGGATTTGACCTCAGACTCTAATGTTGTAATTTGCACAGTAAAGTGTTTTTTAACGCAAGACCTCGATGGGACTTGCTTCCCGTTTCCTCATTCTTTTCTTGTCATGGTTACGCACTTAATGAATTGAAGTAGTGATTAATTAAATGGAAGTGCTCGTTGGATGGAAAGACACTTCACCTCTATGTTCTGAGTATGTGAATCAAGCCTTTATGGAGTGATGAGCCACTTGTATTTGTTACCGGCGTGTGCAAACATAAGGCTTCTGTCTGCTGGAAGTATATCACAGAGAGAACGGGAAGCTGCTGAGCTCTGCAGATTTCGCTCCACCTAGTGACCAATTTATTAACTCTTACAGTTATTAACTTGAACTGTGTCAATACTGCGTTGCGGTAGGAAAGAGGAAAATCACTTCCAGTGATTGCTGCGCCGTGGGTTGCGTCAGACAGAAGTTGCACGCGGCTTCTCATAAAAACATCATCACCACGTGAGGAGGCCGAGCCAATAAGCTGAAGTAGTTTATTACATCTTCACCGTATCTCTATCCCTCAGCACTAATTTGTTAACACCGAGGACCTCATTTCGCTCCGGGCAATCACAGCCAGTTTGACTGACAGTTTACAAATTTCCACTGAAAATAAGAAAAAAAAACCCAAAACCCCACCATCAGTCTTTTCCCCCCTCTGCTGGAATTTGCAAGTTCGTGGTGTGTTGCCAATTAATGTGCTCAAACATGCGCTGCTGAACGGGAGCAGAGGCAAAATGAATGGCTCGTTCATTTGGCGTGGTGAATGGATATCTGGGTGCTGTCACAATGAGTTATGCTAATTGTGCTTAGCGGCATCGTTGGTCAGTGTCAAAAGCCATCAAGTCGATTTGAGAAGTTTGTCACGATCATCCCCGTGGTGGGCTCATGGATTTATCATTACGGAGGTGTTATCCGTCATCCCGGCTGCAGGTTTCGATAAAAACGCCTTATCGAGTCCATTTTTTTGGGGTTGTTGTTGTTTTTCAAGTTCCAAAAACTTTTTTCGTTGTCCCGGAAGTTGTGTGACCGCCTCGATCGCTTCCGAGCCTCGCATTTTTCACGCTCAGCAGAAAAACGATGTTTTATTGATGCCGTTCTCTTAAGCGCTCCATCTGCGGAGTTCTTTGACAGTTCAGTTCCTGGATAATTTTGCACTCCCCCATAAAAAAAGCCTTTGAGATTTCTTCTGCCTTGGGCCATATGTAAACGTAATTTATTTGGGAGAACAATTTGCCTGAACTGTTTCTCACTTCAAGATAAATAATCCCTCATGCATTATTGAAGAACCTATCCTTTTTTCCCCCTTTTCTCCCAAGCAATTCACTGAAAAGCAGTCTTGTATGTGTGTGTGCGACTTATTCCACCCCCCCAACCACGTCAACTTCATGCCCACCAGAAAATGTCATTTTTTGCAAACTAAGAAGTCGGTGTGACAGGCTCCCATTGGTCTAATCAAATAACAGGATCCAGATTCATGCGCTAATTAATCACTAGCTCTGGGGGCCGGACCCATCCAGTGATTCTCGGTGGAAAACGAGACATTTGATCTGTTGAATCAGCTCCCTCGCCATCTCCTCCCCTCTCCTCCATCTATCTTACATTAATTCAATGAAGTCAAGAGTTCATTTGAATGCAAACTCCCCCCCCCCCCCCCCCCCCCCCCCCCCGCCCAGTTTAAATTGTCTGCTGCTGAAAGCGAGCCTCTTTTTAAGAATAAAATGTTAAACTCTTACATATTCATAGCCTAAACATCTTTTTCTCCCTTTTTTAAAAAAAGAAACAAACTAGGAACATATTTGGCTCTCTGCCAGATTCTGCCTAATTGTAGAGCACATGTTTATTGGGAAATTATCTCCCGCGCATGAGCTTGCACTCTTCAGCTGAAGCCTGCGAAATGATCTAAAACTCTCTTGTTAGGAGCCGCACATGTCCCCGACATCTGTTTTTCCAATTGATGGTGGCTCATTTGGTGGGGTTAGGGGGGGTTCATTGTAAATGCGTGTGGTGGTCGACCTTAATTGCGCCTCCCTGACATGTTTTCTTGGGAGATGAAATGGAAAACAAGCCCCCGAAGGACCCCTGTTTTGTTACGAGTGCTGACTTTTAAATGTCATCGTTCTCTGTCTGCTCTTCAGTGCCTCGCGGTTCGGGTGGGAAGGCGATGGGGTCTGGGCTCAGTGTCAGTGACCCGAGAATGAGCTTTTTAACAGCGAGATTTCTTAGCTTGCTGTCTCACTATTTGCCACTTGCAAACCCACAATCAGGAGGCCAAAGCCCCCACCCTCGGAGTGGTTTTTAAAAGCTCTGCGGGGGTGCGACATTTTCCAAATGACCATTTTTCTGTCTGACCTTTCTGTTGACCTTTTTGGCGAGTAATTGCAATTTTTGAAATATTCATTTGTGAGTTATGTCATTTGCAAGCATCGTGATTAAAAACACTGCTCGCATGAAGGCGGTGGAAGTATCCAGCCCTTTACACTTTGCTTACCCCAAATCATTTCTTTCATATATATATATATATATATATATATATATATATATATATATATATATATGTATATATATATATATATATATATATATATATATATATATGTGTGTGTGTGTGTTCAGCAGAGCTCTTGTCAAAGGAATTATCCAGGGAGAATCTGCAGTGGAGAAAAGAGATCCACACTGCATATAAATACACCTCTATTAGTTGAAGAGAGGGAAAGCGAGATGAAGTGAATAGAACACGGGAGCTTAGGGTAGAGGATGGACTTTCAATAAGACTATTTCGATTTTCAATAGATCTGACAATGATGTCTGTAGGTAGACGGGGATTCGTGCAAGCAGGGCAAGATGACGGCTCTGGCACCTGAGGAATATGAGCCCTATCAATCACCGCCTCCGGGCACAAATGTAATTACACTACAGTTGTTGACTAGCTGGGTAATCTGAGACATCACTGGCCTGCTTTTACTCGCCTGCATTAGGGGATTGCTGGTGCCCATTTACGGCATCGTGTTCGCCGCTCTCTGATGTTTTTTTAATGTTTCTTTCGGGGGGGATGCTGGCATCAACTGAGCCCTTGGCTTAGCGCTGCGATGAGGTTTGAGAGAATGACTCTAAGATTTCATAGCAAATCAATGACATCGTATTTATCGAGATTAATGCAGAATATTCAATAGGGCCTCTTTTTTTTTTAACTGAGGCAGCTCTCAAAGTAAGCATGCACACTTAAAAGCAGGAGGATAAATAAACAATTAATTCTTTTCAATCAAAGTCAATTACACTTTCGACATTTAGCTAAGTGCACCTGCCGTATTCATGCCGTGTTATCCCCCTTGCTCTGCTGTTGTCACTTTCAAAGAAGTTTGGTGTGATCCACAGCGGTGCTTTTCAGGGGGTGGAATAAATATTCCCATTAAGAGGGAGATAATTGATGGCTTTCATCGCCACTGAATATAACAATTCCAATCTGTGATATTTCAATGGCAAGAGTGCTTTACTGTGTTGGGGCTTGAATGATTTATGAGACAAAATGAAATGACACAATAATGAGGGACTTTGTTGTTTCACCTCGCCGTGTGTCTTTGTGTTTTCTCTGTTTAGCTCCAGGGAAAGATAAAAAGTGGTACTTGGATGACTTTTTAAACTGCTAATGGTAGAGATTGTGTCCTCTTACATAAATACGGCATAATAATCTATTATGGGACATACACAGTAGTGTGCAAAAGTCTCAAGCCAACCCTCATTTCTTTATATTCCACTGGGAAAATGGGAAATAGGTGCAGCAATTTATTGGAAAGAACAGAGTTTGGACAGTTTTAACAAGCTTGAAAGTCGATATTTGGGTTGACCAGCTTTAGTCTTTAATACAGCCTGAATTCTCTTAGGCAAGATATCTTGTAAGTTCTTCAAGAAGTCTTCGGGAATAGTTCTCTGTGCTTCTTTAAGGACATTCAAAGCTCTTCTTTGGATGTTGGTTGCCTTTTTGTTCAGTTCTCTATCAAGACGATCGCAGGCTGCTTAAATAACATTGAGGTCTGGGGAGGCTCGTCTGTGACTGATAGCATTCATTGTGTGTTTTTCTACCGAGGCATGCTTTTACTGCATTGGCAGTGTGGTTGTGATCATCCTCATGCTGGAAAATACAGCCTATCAGATGCTTTCCAGATGGGATTACATGTTGGATTAAAATGTGACTGTACCACTGTATATGTTGATGATGACTCGAACCAAAAATAATAAATATCTGTCGCCACCGATTTTCAGATGCAGCTCTCAGGTCCTCTGTCAGGTCTTTTCTGGGTTTTTTTCCTATTGCTTAAGGACATTTCCAGTCCAGTTTCTTCGATTTTTTTTTTAAGGACACTGCAATCCATGCTTAGATATTCCAAGTTTTCAGTTAATAACTCTTTAAAAATCACCTTGTTGGTTCAAAAGTGCAATTTTATTCCTGTGAAACTGTGTTATCTTTGGCATTTTTCACAGACTCAACTGAATAAATTAGAACAAATGTGTTTTTGCAACAAGCTGATAGCAACAAAGTGCCTAAAGATACAATTTAAAATTCTTTGCTAAATTGTCGGTTGTGTGTAGACACAACACTGGTTCCTGGCTTGAGTTAGATGTGTTTTTATGCTTGAGTGATTCATAGGTCAAGATCTGGGGTGATAATGAATGAAAAAGAACTTTGAAAGAACTTCAGAAAACCTGGGGAACTATTGCTTAAGACTACTTTTAAATAAACCTGGCTCTGTGGAAGCAAATTAAAGAAATGAGGGGTGGCCCAAGACTTTTGCACGGTACTGTATCTGCACAATATGGATTCCATGAAAGTTCACTGTGAAAATACTGCACAGTAATACAATTATATCCACAAAAATCTGGCAGGGTTCTGTATTAAGCTGTTTGATTTAGGTGATAAAGAAAGGCATTTACTCAAAGTTATTCCACTGGCTAAAAAACACCCACCACTACATTACTTTTAAAAATGTCTTTTATTGTTAAAGTGTTCAGTGTTCATTTCATATATTTGCATTCGATGGCACGATACCATAGGGAAGACGTGAGAACAAAGAGTTCTGCAACAGATGGTATGGCCCCCACAGAGCCTTGATCTCAACATCAACCAGTCCGTCTGAGATTACATGAAGTGTCAGCTCGACATTGTTGCGCCTAGCTGTTTTAAGATATGTAATTAAACATGATAAGCCGGTCTGACTTCAATAAAGCGGCAGTACTGGGAAGAGCTGGTAAAGAAAGAAACGAGCCGTGCGCGGCGGCACAGCGCTGGACAAACTTGAATGTAACTTCCGTCATCACAATCAAACAATGAGATGGCTGCAAGGGTGAGGAAAAACGAGAGAGCGGTGGATAAAAATTGTACACTTCACACATCTCAGACGCAGCTGTTTATTACTTAAGCATTTGCCGCTTCACACCCAAGGTGATGGATGCCATAAATATATATTTAAAACTGAATGTGTGACAAAAGGTTCAGTTATCTTGGTTTGTATGCTATCACCTATTCCACGATTTTCATTAGCAAATAACACTGGTTCGTGCTTTACAGACAGGTACGCTCTGTGATCGTGGATTTAAATAACTGTGACTGATGCGGATCGTTTCATTAATTGTCTTTTTTCAGGAGTTTTCAATTGTGTGACCTTAAAAGTAAGAATTTTTCCCATTTGAGCTTTTTAAATGGAGACTTCTTGTATCTGCAGCAGTTGCACTCGACTTGCTGATGGGGTATTTATGATATGATTGAAGGCTGCAGAGGAATGATTAAAAGGACCTTCTGGTGAGATTATTGTCGCTGTTGTTGTTTCCAAGGTCAAAATGAGCTCGTGGTAAATGGACTGCACTCGCATTGCGCTCTTCTCCATTCACATTCATACATGGCTCTTTACTGTATACATACTGTCACAAACACACACGAGTGACACATTGGGGCCACGTTTGGAGTTTTAGAGATGCATGTGGTATCGCCCACTCTCATTTTCACATGTGGATTCGCTCCGTGTGCCTCTTTTTCGCCATCTGTCCTCCCTGATGAATGTCTGTGTTCCATGTCATCCAGCGTTGGCTTTTTCAGTTCAGACACTCGTCTGAAAGGATGTTTATAGAAATCCGTAACTGCCACAGTCCTCCTGCAGTCACTCAGGCCAATGTTTATGCTTCTCGCTCATTTTTTATTCTCGCTGTAAACACAGAACTTCTCCAGACTGCTCTGCACATGCTGTGTTCGTGCACGACTGTGAGTCTCCGCAGATGTGCGTGCGTGCTCGCGCCCGTGTCAGAGGAAAGGGAAAAAATGGCAACCTTTGGACGGCCGCCTCTCAGCCTCATTGGGGTCTCCCGGCCATTTTGGCTCTGCAGTAAACAGCGGATTTTTGCCAATTTGACTTCCATTTTTGGCTTGAGGCACAGGGCACCTTTTGACCTCCTGCCTCTCGCCTTTGTGTTGTCTAACTGAAAGGCATTGTTTCACCTTAAAAAACAAAGAATCTGGCACTTCTTATGATTTATAGATTTTAGTCTAGAGGGAAATTTCAACAATTTACTTGGGCCACACTCTACTGTGGATCCTTTGCCTTTGTGTTTCTGCCTGTCTCTAATTTCTCAGTTGAGTGCCCATGTAATGAATGTTTATTTTCTCACAGCCAAAAGCAAACACCGTGTCCATTTCCTTATGTTTGATCTGTGTAGTATCTCCTACTCTCTCTTTCGACAGCTCCTGGCCTCTCCTGGGCCCCTGTGTTAGCGCTCATCCTCCCACTCCAAACAAGCAGCGTCCTAACCACCCACACTCTCTAGAAAAGGGTGGCTAACCTCTTCACCTATGCCTCTGTGTCAGACCTTTTGATTGTATTTTCCTGCAGTAGTATACACTTTTTAAAAAATGCAGGTCTGAGCTAACCACAACTGCAGGATGAAGCTGCTTTAACACTTATTTGTAGAAATATTTTCACCGGTAAGAAGAAAACGGAAATTCTCACACACTGATTTATTTATTTATTTTGTATTCTTTCAGCCTTCAGTCGAGCACCCATCCCCATGGCGGTGGTGAGGAGGGAGCTGTCATGCGAGAGCTACCCCATTGAGCTACGGTGCCCGGGCACTGACGTCATCCTGATCGAGAGCGCCAACTACGGCCGCACTGATGATAAGATCTGCGACGCAGACCCAGCACAGATGGAGAACACACGGTGTTACCTTCCAGATGCATACAAGATCATGTCTCAAAGGTACGGACATAAATTTGTCTGAATTGTAGTAAATATTCTTAATCAGCTATATAACTAATATTTAAGAGTTCAAGCTGAATTAAAGCAATCAGCTTTGCTAAGAAACTTAATTTCACACTGAGGACTTAACCAGGTTAAAAAGTGATGAAGTAAAAAAAACTGAGTAAAGGTTCCTGCTGTACAAACGAACATGTTTACAGTTTAGGATGAAAATGGTTGTAGCTAATTTTCCCTTTCATAGGTGCATTTTATTTTCTATGAGGCTTAAAATGTACATGATTAAGGGCTGACAGGTAAATGCAAACACAGGTGGCTATAGATGGTTCTGCCTGTTAGTTTTTAGGTCAGGAGAGCCAAGTAACTGGACTACATTTCTTCATGGGTGTGGGTTCTGTTTGGAGAACCAACCATTTTAAATGCTGTTATGTGACAAATAAAGTGGGAAGTCTAAAAAGTCACATTTGCTGAGTGAAAATCTAGCATCTTATTTGTATGTTTCTTAACACTAATTAGATCCTATTAGTGTCTATGTAATTAATCTATAGAGTGTATGGATGCAGCTTGCTAGCCAAGCTAACTGTTAGTGTTAGCTAAGTGGTAGTGTTAGCTTAGCTAGCAGGCTAACTCTACTTAGCTTTTTTTCGTTTAAAAGTGGTCACATCTGTCCACAGAAACTTTTATAGCAATGGTCATAAATCTAACGCTGAGTATTCATAATGCTAGAAGACAAAATCATAGATAATTTGGAGGCTACATCTATATTTTATATACAGTCTATGGAAGCTACAGCTCCCATGTAGCTACAGCTACATGGGAGCTGATATAAATAACCTAAAACCGCTTTCCCACTGGAAGCTTATTAGCCTACTTTGCTAGCTTTCACTTCATTGTGGGTTACAAACTTAACTGTGCAGTGTGTTCTCCAAAGTCTACTAAAAAGGAAGTAGTCAAAATCGTACATACTTAGCTTTACAACGAAATTACAAGATCCAAAAAACCCTCCTACACCGTTTCCAAGAATTGTGGTGGAAAAGGGTCATAATGACGATTGAAAAATATGCATAATAGATGCAGTATAGTTATGTTTTTTTCTATCCTTGGATGAAAAAGAGAATTTAAAACACATTCCCAGTCTATTTTCTTTCTTTTATGCAGCATCGCTAAAAGAAATCCAGGGCCACGATGCAAGGTCTTTTTATATGCACTCATTTTAAAGGTGCATTGTTGACCACAGCAGATGATGATAATAATAATAATGATAGGTTGTTTGGGCTCCCATTCAGAAGACTAGCTTGAGACTATTTGCATGCATGAATATGTACGTGTTCACACACAGGCATGCTCAGAGGAAACAAATTGCTTTTTGCTGTTAAATAATTGCCATATCTTGAAAACATAATCAACCAGTCTTGTGTTAATGAGAAATACTTTAATTCACACCTGAGGATTGCTGATATTTAATAAAAAATAAAAAATGTCTTCTTTTTGAAACATGTTTTCTTAAAAGAGTAGCTTTTTAAATATATTTTACTTACTCCCAAGAATATGTACACACTTTATTTCAATACTATTTGGGTCTGGTGTGGGACCAGCCCTTGAGATTTGTTAAAAGTAGAAACAAAGCTCCAAGTTAACAAAGCCACAAAATAAATGCAGAGCAGATTATTAGGGTAGTGTATAGTGCATGCACTTTTCTCTGTTGTGGATTAATTTGACTGAGAAAACCAGTGAGCCACAAGCAGCATTAACCACAAACCTCACCATACCTGGCTGCTAATCTGTGCCAGCCATAAATTTAAACTGACACAAATCAATGATCATTACAAATAATATGAACAGGTTATTTGTTAAAGCAGAAGAAACATGTGTGATGAGTTTCACTGCCAGAAGTGAGCTTTGTTTTCAGAGTTATGAGCCTGTTGTGCAGAAACCGGGACATGGAGGCCTATTTGTCAGGCCAGAGAGCGAGGATGCTCTTACTGTACTTCGGCTTTTTGCGTGTAATAGATTGCTAACATTAAGGCAATATATAAACAAGTTTTCAGTGTTTGAAGCAAGTTGTATGAAAGCAGTGAACGGGGAGCTTAGGGAGAGTGCGGAGTGAATATACATATAGTCAGTCTTTGGTGTGTTGTTGACTTACTGCAGCACTTAAGAGCAGAATAAAAACTCCTATGTGCTATCATTCTAAGCATGGTTTCCCTTGCCTTTGAGGTCAAAACACCCTTGAGCACTCAGAAGCGATGGACTTTATCTAAATTGCTGCTCTGCATTGACTTTGTCTGCCTCATTTTATTTCCAAAGCTGAATGTATGTTCACCTCTACTTATTTCCAGAGCTTTAGTTCCAGATTGGTCACGGCCCCTTGAGAATACTAATGGACTTTTGGGCTTTATCAAACTGTTGCTCTTTGCTTTTTAGTTTGGTAACACAGAGTTCAGATAATCAGCGGTGTGAAAAGCAGCCGATGCTAAAACGAGGTAGTTTGAAACATGTTGTCAGATAATTGATGCACCCTGTAGCTCCTTTGTTCTCCGAGCCGCCCACTCAGACGAAAATCCCTGCAGGAATGAATCAACGGGTCCTGCAACTGTCAAGAACACAAAACTAGCATAAAGTAGCAGGGACAAGTGTGTCTTTTTAGCATCTCATTTCTACCGGGGGTGTCTCAATGATGCTTAAAGGGAACTACAACCTGATTCAGAGCCAGGGCACTTTGTCTTGGGAGAGGAAGCTGCTGAGTGGATGAAAAGTGTGGGTAGCATGAATTGGAACTGGGAGGGAGGGTGGCAAAGAAGGGACGTGGTCGTGGCTTTAGTGACACAGCTAAGCATTAGCATGCGGGGGTTAGCACAACAAATGAGCGGCCACCTCCGACTATTTCATTGTCGAGCTGTCACAGGCGTTGCTAGGCACCTGCGGCTAAGCTCATTGGGGTTAAAAAGGAAAATGAGCCTGAAACAGAAACAAGCAGTTAGAACAGACAAAGATAAGGCCAAAGCCAGGACAGGGAGATTATGGAGATTCATGTCTTTTTATTTTTTAGTTGACTAACTAAAAGACGTTCCTTCTTCACCTCATACTTTCCTGTCTCTGTCCATAGCCTAATCACTGGAAACAATCCAAACAAGGTAATAGTCTGATTAGAGCATTTACATGGTTTCCAGTAACCTGATTTCCCCCTGATTGTGGCTTTCATGAGGTATTTGATTACCGAGCTAATTTGTTAGGCTACAAAAACACACATAATACAGAACTTGGCTGGATTAAAAATATATTCTATTTAAAGAACCACGAATGAAACATTTGTGTTGAACGGCACTTCTTTTAACGTAATAACTGACTAGTAGTGCTGAAAATGTCTTACTCTAATCGTAGTGTACGTCTGTTCGCCAACTCCTCCTAGATAAATTAATCAATCTGAATAAAATTTACAACATACACATCTGTATAACTTTTGGGAATAATTTTTAAAACACTCAAGTCCTTAAATTATATATATTGTGTTTGGCAGCTGATCTCAAACAGCTACATAACGTATACGTTACGGATACGCTTATACGGATATGCTACGGATATTTCGTGTACGTTACACGTACGTTGTTGTTTCTGGATTCATTTTTATAAAAGATTAAATATGTCATGCATGTCTTTTAAATATATGTTTGGCAAACAATGACACTAATAGTGCCTGTGGCTGGTTATTGGCTTATTGTCTTATACCATGAATATGTAGCTTGCAAAGAAAAAGAAGACAAAATATAGGCATCAAAAAGAATAACATAATAAAATAACATACAGGTCTGTGTTATAATACACGAGCGAAGCAAACATATGCAACAGGCCTGTCAAAAACAGCCGTACAGTCAGTAAATTAGGTTATTGGTTAAACTCCAACAGATAAACTAACGAATATCTGACTTCCTGCGTAACCTTTCTGCTAATTATTCAAAACCCCACAGATACGTTCTCATTCTGAAGTATGGCAGACACTGTTTAGACTTCAGCCAGAGTGATGCAATCTATAAGGCATCTTGCAAATATGGACAGTATTTAATATAAATGGTATTCCCTAAAGCTGCAGTTGTGGTCCACAAGAACAGCGGGGATCAACACTCACAGCTTGGTGCTGACAAGACCAACTGTGAAGCTTACTCTTACTCACTTAGAGCTGACTTGAGTTTGTTCTGTGTAGAAATGACCACCATCTGTCAGTAAATCAAAGTCTTTGTTCCATTTTTAGAGTATATAACACTTCCTCAAATGCTTTGAGCAAATGGTGAAAGGAGACATATTGGCTTTTTCTTTTATTATCATGTATATACTGTTCAAGTCCTGGATGCTCATAGGAAACATGGCCAAAGTTGCAAATAATAAGACCAATGTCAGGAACCTGTGAAGCAAAAACTTCTCTAAATTATCTGTCTTAGATAGTTTTCCCTACTTTTGCAACTAAAATGTCAAAGGGAGGCGATACCCATGAAATTGTCATCACAAACACAGCATTCCCTCCTATTTGTTTTTCAAACCTTCTGTTTAAAAAATTGGAATGGGCTTTAAAAGGTGAAAGAGTAGTAGAGTCCAAGAATAAAAATATGGACCTAGAAACGAGCACAGGGACACTTCCTAAAAAAAATAAATCACTGTACAGCACTGTGCAAAAGTCTAAATTCTTTATGCTTTGCTTCCGAGACTTGAGCAATAGTTCTGCAGGCCTTTCAAAGTTTCCCTTTGAACATTAGCTCATTTCAGTGCAGTCCTTTTAACTGCAATGGTCTCAGAGGAACGGTGGCTGTCAAGAAGCTTAAGGAAGGGAAGGAAGGGAAACGGTGGGGGGGAAAAAGCTGAGGTATGCCAAATTACTGAAAATCAATGACAACAGGTCTTATGGACTGCAGAATTCATTGGACATTTTTTGGAAAGTTTTGCATTTTGGAATCATGTCAAAATTAGAATTGAGTTATGAACGCAGAAAAATACTGTCAGATTTTTGATGTTTCATCTGGAGTGTGACTGATCGGCAGTGGCTTGGTTTTCCAGTATGACGACGATTCCAAACACACTGCCAGTGCAGTAAAAGCATACCTGGATAGGAAAACATACAGTCAATGGAAAGATACTAGAGAAACTAGGTGATCAAAGTTTCTTTTCTTTCCTGAATTTTGATTAAATTTCCTGCAGCATAAAATGCTGATGTATGATAGTTTTATGTTGCGACTGTTAAAACTGCGGACTGTTGAAACAAGTGTAGGCGGCTGACTAAGGGGAAAAACATTGACTAATCTTTCTAATCTCTCAATTTAACTTGAAGAAGTGGTTTTAGTAACACAGTCACCTTAATCTGGTTAAAAACTAATTGGCATACTTGTGAATGGTCTTATGCTATTTTCCTCTTGTGGTACTCGGCACTCTTTTTATCCCACTATGGCCTGTGTACCACCTGCCTCTCCTGCTGGCACCAGTTAAGTCGTGGTGACCGGCGAGCCCTGTTGTTAGCATTCACGTAGCGTCTGAAGATGAGCCACGCCGCTGCAGGCTTAGTCTGTGTGCCAGGCTGGCGTCCATCGCTGGTAAAAGTGCAGCCATGTCACTGGCTCGCTTGCGCTGTCAACACACATTTAGCCAGCTCAGCCCTCCTCCACCCGCCTCACCAACCACTAAGAAGAGCCCCATTGTTATTCAGCTATCAAACCCAAACTCTACCTGTTTCAGTTTAGCCCACTTATAAAGCCATATAAAAGAGCTACTTTGGTAAGGTGTTTGGTTCCATTACAGTCTTTTAAGCGAGAGCTAATAGCACTCTGTATGTGAGTGATAGCGCGTCACTGAGCTCGCGAGCGCTGTAATGCATCTTGAAATGAAGGTTGTCTCGCACCATCCTGTGACAGGGTGAAATGAATGGGTCTCTTTCATTAGCTATTCCCCCCCTTTTGTGCTTTGAACACTGCGGATGTGCAGAATCCATAGCCTCTGGATAAACATGTCACTTATAGGGGGTGCTGTGCTGAAAGCTAGATGGAGGCTAATGATACTGTAATTGAAACATGGTACCGAGCTTTAATTTAGCACAATTTGACACCATTTGCATAGTGTGTGCACACACGCCGCAGCCTGTGATTTTTTTGCAATCATCGCCATTCCCCCGTGGGACACTTTCACAAGCGATTCTCTGCAGCTGAGGTATCTGTTGAATCTGCCCTCTTTCAAACACGTGTATACATCTAGTGCCACTTCCCTGTGTGAAATCGCTGGAGAGGCTGGCCACTTGTGCTATCAAACAAGACTGACCCTTTTCTCATCAGAGCCCCAGTGTCTCTGTCTTTCTGTCTCTCTCTCCACCCTTTTTTTTGTGTGTTCCCCTTTTCTTTTCCCGAAGGCGGTGTGGCCTTCACGGCAAGTAATTACAGGCTATATCAAAGCTATATATCACCTTATATCTCAGTAGACCTCAGCAGCCACCTTAAGGGACAGCTGATAGCATTGTGGCAGGCTTGTGTATGACCCCTGAAGGAGAAAAGCAGGTCAGGATGGAGCAACTCCCTCCCTTTCAACACATACACATCTAAACACCTACATGTTCTGATCTGTTTTTGGTCTTTTTTCTTCCATATGCACTTTATTTCTTTTCTGTAGCCTCCCTGGGATCCTTCGCACCACTGCGCCGTCACACTTGTCATTTTACAGAACAAAAAAAACGGAAGAACGAAATGTATTTTTGACATGGAGCGTGTTGTGTTTGGTGCAGATGACACTAACGATGAAGGTTAATAGATGTCACGGCGTGATAAGTCCCGCGAGGAACAGCAAAACTAAATTAACACAACCTGTGATTTCACCCCGCCGGCCGCATGACAGCTGACATTTGACAAACTTCATGTTAATGACGTGCACGACGAAAACAAACAATCCCAGCGCACTTGGATGGGAATGCGTGAGACAAATGACGGATGGAACCTCATGCTGACCGAGGGACAAGTGTGATTAAGGGATAAGGAGCGGAAAGCAGATGGGAGGATCCTCTCGCCTTTGACGATGATCTTCCCCATACGTAGCAGTTCTCATTATCCTTCTCCTTTGACCTTATTTCAGCGTTGGAGGATTTGATGAGATATTTGTTTGAGAAGGAGAGTGGGATTAACTGAAGAATCGGCTTCCGGAGGATATTAGGGACGTATGATTTTTTGGAAGAAAACACGTAGTCTTTGGCAAATGGGCCGTGCGTGGGACTCAAAGTGCAGACACTGAGAAGAAACACGCTGACGCCTTTTTTCCTTCATAAGGCTTTAAAGTAACAGTTCCTGTTAACTGATTAACTTAACGTCAGATTAAAGAACCAGTATTCTTCACTGACCAAACGAGGATTAGTTATTCAGGCTAACTGGTTGTGATATTTACAAAACACAGACCTAGCACCTGTAATTCCTAATAGCTTAAAAAACAAGCACATCTGTGCTGATATCCCCTCAGCAAAGAGGGTGGCGAGTGCAGTATCTGCCTCATAACCCTTGGCATTGTTTTTGATTTTATCCTTTTGTGCTTCAATACTTTGATCATCACAGCTGTTTGTCAAAAAGGAAATTATTAGAAACCGAGTGTTGTGCAGAAGTATTGAGCCAGCCCTCAGGAGCTGGGCTTGTTGTAATTTTTTTAACTGGTCTAAGAGTTGTCCAGGCTTTCTGAAGATCTTTCAACGTTTTTCTTTGAACGTTGGCTGCTATTAACTTGAAAACTTGGCTTGTCCATGGTGTGGAGTCTCTTGCTGAAGATTGCTGAAAAAACTGAAGAGACATACCTGTAGCAGATGAACAGTGGAAATAATGTCTTTACGAAATAGGAAAAAAAACAATCCAGCAAAGAGCTAACGCAGGACTTGCGAGATGCATCTGGCCTTTCAGTTGATCCATCTAGTGTTCGTCGAAGCCTCAACAGAAATGGTCTCAGTGAAAAGGGTGGCTGTCAACAAGCCAAATACCCGAAGTATGCCAATTTACACAAAGACTGGACTTTAAATTAGTGGCAACCAGTCCTATGGAGCAATTGAGGTCAGGAGAGAGGTAGGAAAAGTGAGTGACTACAGTCATTTGAAAAACATGGGTGAAGCTGTGTCATGGTTTGGGGTTGGATTTCAGCCAGTGGGACTGGGGATCCTTTTTAAAACCGATGGCATTATGAACACAGAAAAGTACCATCTGATTTGAGCCACAGTCCAATACAATCTGGGAGGTGTCTGATTGGCTGTGGCTTTATTTTTCAGTATGACAATGATCCTAAACACACTGCCGATGCAGTAAAAGTATACCTGGATAGAAAAACATACAATGAAATACTCGCCAGAGCCTGAACCTCAACATTACTGAAGCAGTGTGGGATCATCGCGATAGAGAACAGAACAAAGGACAGCCAGCATTGGAAAAAAAGAGCTTTGAATATCCTTCAAGAAGTCTGGAGAAATATTACTTATGTCATGAACCGAAGTTCAGTACACAAGCTGGACCCAGAAGCAGAGACAATACGCACAGGAGTACGAAAAATACATTTTATTTCCACTAAAGGTGCCCCAGAAGGGTTAAAGGAAAACACACGCGAAACTAGAAAAACCAAGGGACCGGGAATGAGTTACGCAGGAACGCCGTAATCGGGACTGTGGGATGCTGCAACAGAAAGAGGAAGAGAGTTACTGTGGAGCGGGGAAATAGCAGCATACGTGGGGGAGAGTATGAGTCTTACAGTCAAAGCGGGGCCGTGGGAGCCGGAGGGAGGGGTGAGGGTCCGCGGGGGAGCTCCAGGAAAGTAGAGGCGATCGGTACCGGAGGCGATCCAAACTCCAGACGGGCAGGTGGACAAGGAGGTGGCTCAAAAACACGCCGAGCTGTTACCTGAGCGCAAAGGAAAAGATTAGCGTTTGTTCAGGTAAATGAGGGTTTTCACAACCGCCTTCCCGTGGGTGTACGTTACCGCTGTGAGACGACTAACGGACTGGCGTGGAGCAGCTGGCTGGGCTGGATCAAATAGTCCACCTGATAATCGCCTGAGATGGGATGCAGGTGTGGAGTTAACAGCCACACCCGTGGGCGTGGGCATCCCATCAGCTCCTCGGACACCGGGCCGAGGACCATGACAACGTAAAGAAATGACAAGAAAGCTCGACTAAAAGGTTTCATTCTCTGGTAAAGAATCAAGGTCGTCAAACTAAATATTGACTTTGAAGCTTGTTACAATGGTCCAAATTCTGTTTCTCCTTATATACTGTATTTCCATGTATGTTTGCATATATTTTAATAAGTCTAGGTAACTAATTTCCATTATCGTAACAAAATATATCAAAGTAAGGGTTAATACATCACTTTTGTACTGTACAGTATGTCAACAGGTCAAGTCTTCTGGCCGTCTACATCTACTTACAGTAGATGTCTCCTTATACTTACATCCCTGAAAGTACAAAAAACAAAAGTAGCAAAAAACCCAGCATGATGTCAGTATTAAATTTCACTCAGTCCATGCTGTTTATGTACAGCTCTCCCTGTGAAACAGCTTTACAGTGTCTTCCATAACTCTCGATGTGACAATCATGATCTGAGCCTGGACCGAGCCTAACATTTTTATCAGAAAACCCTGCATGACAAACGGCAGGTGTAAGCTTTCAGAATGAGCTGATGAAAGATTAAATCAAGTTGCATTATTAGAAATCTAAGATTGGGTGACTTTGGCCCTGGGCCAAAAACTAGAGAGTGAAGATATCTCTGATGAAAGTGCAACGCTCAAAGAAAGCAGAAAAGCAAGCAAAATTACACGGCACAAGTAGCTTTAAGTATTTATGAAGCTTTAATATAACAGACAGCTGCTGCTGGCATCGAGAGCGATTATAATGGCGAGCAGATGTGAGCGTAATGCAGTCATTGTTCAGGCACGACTTTAAAGCCGTACCACAAGTGGCCCGTGTTGTTTAAAATCAGGGTTTGCATAAACATTTAACTCCCGAAACAAAGAGCTGTCAGATGACTTAATACATTTACATTTGCATTAATGTCAGAATATCACCCAGGTGTTCCTCGCTTGCTAAGTTCAATCAGGCAGATTTAATAAGAAAGAAGCACTCTAGCACTTTGTTATACGTATATACATATATAGATCCACTACCTTTATTGATCTGATTCCCAACGGGCCACTCACATAAGAAATAGGTTTATATATATTTTATTAGATTGCATCGAGGCGATATTTGGCGTTGTTCATTCTCAACTACAAGTGTTCTCCGCCAGCTTTTCTCTGTTTATGCAGGAGTCATTGGTTTGTCTTGCTTACTCTTGGTTGGAGGCTGTTTTTTCCATGATACAATTATGTGTTGAGCACCTGACAATTACAGAACAAAAACATGACCGATGAGCACAGCGGGAGACAACTGCCTGTTGTAATAGCGTGAACAAATAGAGAATGGTGGGAGGGTTTTTTTTTTCTTTGCAGCCGGCGTTAATATGCAAAAAGGGTATTAATAAAAGCTCTGACAGAAAGGGAAGATAAAGATTCCATTTTACTGTAAACCAAACATGCGACGCAGTAAACGCATTCAGAACTTCTTTGGATTACTGCAGGAATTCAAACCGCCTTTCCATCTGTGCTTGTTTGCCGCCTGCCCCGGCGTAACCCTCTTTTCATGGAGAGTTTTTAAATCAAAGAGCTTTATTTCTTCCACTTTCTATTCTTTTCCCGCATTGGATGACATCACCTGACATTCATTATCCTGTCTCATTTTTCAGCCTTCCTGCCTCCGAACCCCACTCCAATCGTCTTTGATAAGAACCTGCCGCATTCAATTTTGGCCAATTAGTTGCAATAAATTTCAAGCTGGCGGCCTTTTGAGTAAGCCCGGGTCTCCCAGACGTGGCGATACGAGACTCTGTGGTGATTAGACGGAAAAAGAAGCCTGCGTGGGGAAAAAAAAATGTTTAAGAGTATCTCCCTACACGGAGAAAATTGGTAACTCTCAGGAGATGGAGATAAAAGAGCGGATTGACACGACCAAGCCAGTGGTTTGAATCTACCGTAACCATGTCCGCTTTTGGATTCCAAGATGAATACCCCATAGGCTTTATTATGCCCCTACAAGCTTTGCCAGGAGAATCCAGAACTTTGGAAGTTTTCAGCAATGTTTTTCTTTTTTTTATTATTCTTTGCCCCACAGGAAGCCTGGAAGCTGGAGCTGGGTTCTATCAGATTAATAGCTGTCACAGTGGTGCCTCACTAAACATGGGGTTTTATAATGTGTTAAAAAAAGTGGAAGTGGGAGGCTTTGGTCCATTTGTCAACGAGGGGAGTGAGTTTCATTTGGACGAGTCCAAACAGTAAAGAAAGGGCTAATTCAGGCAGGAGCAGGTGCTTAGTCAGAGTGGAGGGAGCCGACTCGGCTTTTTCCTTCCCCCTATCTGATGTTTGCTCCTCGCTGCGCTCCACCATTTTTTTATCACTTTTTTTTTTCTCTTTTTGATATTCCTTTTTTTTTTTTTTTTTAATTGGCAGTTGGGAGTAGCCAACACATTTGATGTCTACAGCTCCATCTCTTCGTTTTGCCCTAAAGAGCTGGATCCGTTTATTTTTCCTCCAACATAGTGAGGGCATGCAACTTTAACTGACCTTTAATAACTTTGCTGGGTATTCTTCATCTCTCTCCCCCAAGATAAAAACAACATCCTTTGATGCTGATTCTGGGATGAATTTGCGAGCTTCTTGCAGCTCTTTCATCCCATCAGTTTATCATTTTTGCAATTTAAAAACTTTGATATGATGACAGTTTTTTAGATTAGTGTGTCCAAATCTTAAAATATGATTTGGGTAAAACTACTAAAATGGATAACATTGATTATCCTATTACAATGCAGAGATTTGCTGGAAAACCTTGGGCCCTGGGTTTCCTATGAACGTTACTTACCCACGTACCCCCAATGCACAATGGCACCACTCAACAGCACTGGCCTCCCCCCTGGTAAAATAATGGATGGGATGGCGTCCAAAACGTTTACTCACCTCTGAATTCTCCAGATCCCATTCTTTAGAAAGTGCCAGAACAAGCCCGAGCCATGCAGGCCCCAACCCGCAACCCACCGGACCCAAAGGATTGACTCCAGTTACACATGAAACTTAATGGTATTAAATCAGTAAATGATGGCGGAGGAGAAAATTTTAAAGAAGATAGTTTAGGATGAAGTGCTTTGTAACCTAGCAACAGTAAGGGCTGAAAATGAGGTCATGGGTGCTTCCGGGAGGAAAAAAGCAATCCAAAAATGCCGCCCATGCACACGGACCGTTATTTTGCAAGCATTACAAATGATTGTTTTTTTTAGAGCTGGGGACATCCTAAGGAACTCAGTATAACACTAAGCCACTTTAAAAGATCTTTTTCTCCCGTCTCTGTGGACTGTTTTCCCAGCAGTCCTGCCTCTATATCCAAATCCAAAAAACCCTGGGTTATGAGGGGCAACAGCTGCGTGAGTCATCACCATCCTTTCAACTAGTCTGACGAAGGGAAAAAAAGAAAAAATAGCATTGCGCTTCTAATTATCCCCCTTTGCTTCCACCCCCTAAAAAATGAATTGCAGTATAATTTTATACAGCAGTATTGTAATTGTAATAGTTTTGATTAAATTTGATAGGGGTGAGCAGACAGTTTATCGTTTAAGAACAAAAATAAACAGCTCGGCTCTGTGTAGTCATGTAAACAGGATTATTGCGGGAAATTGTCAGTTTATGCAATCATATAAACAGCCTAAACAAACTGAGTCTGTTGGCAGTGGCGATGATACTGGTGCATATAAAAGTAAGCGTATCTAATTGAATCCAGCCTTATTAATCACTTAAGTGAAACAAAAGCGAACCTCGATGTGATGCGGGACATAATTCATTTATATATTACCACAGAGTCGGGAGGCTCGTTACCTGCCCTCAGCCTCGCGCGCTCGCACGCTGTCGCCATGAGCTTCCAGGGCGACAACTTCGTTTTCACACACTGTGTTTGTGACAGAGCTGTTTAAAATGTGATGCTCGTGATTAATCACTACATTCTTTTATTTTTTTTTTATATTCCACTTCCTCTGTCCCTTTGGTAAATTAATCAGAATAACAGCTGCATTAAGAAACACCCTCCCTGCACAGGGTCTAGAGCTGTTCGTCGTGATTATGTTGTGATACGTCCTTTCAGGCCAGCTCCCGGTGTTGGTTAAACGGATTCTCCTCACCAAAACTTTGACTCTATTGAGCTTTTGGTGAACAGGTGTTTATGACTGGTGCGGGGCTTTCATAAATGTAAATGTCACTGACATTTAGATGTAAACTCCCCAACCTTTTTGAGTTCAGTATAATCACATTAATCTCACATCTCTGTCTATCTTCTTGCTTTTCCATGCAGTGACCTTCAGTGTTCATCAAAAAAACTTTGATAAATGATATTTCTCTCTTTGATTAGGTTTGATTTTTTTTGGTTGCTTTTGATGGCTTTTGCTGTGCTTTCAAGAATTACCTTCACTTTGGTCATGAGAGGTCACGGCTTTCTCTTTTTCCTCTAATGTAGTACAAATCTGCCAGCTTTTGTCATGCACATTTAAAGAGTGAACTTAAACATTTATACACTTGTCCTTGGAAACTGTTTGAGGAAAATCAGGCTGGGTTACATTCCTTTTCACATGTGGCACACAGGAAGAAACGGTCCTCTTCAGAAGGGTGAAAATAGCTTGGTGAAGGAGCTGCGTGCAGGAGTCGGTGAATGCTCCTTACTATTCTCACATAGGTGCAATCTGACGTCCCGTGTACTTTGTACCGACTGTGTTGGAGAATTGCGTTCTCACATGTACCTCTCTCAGGTAAGCTTTATAGAAGTTCAGGATTGCGCCGCATGTGTGAAAATAGCTTATGTGGATGTTTGTCACTTGGCATAATCGCCATTTGACATTGCTGAAAGGTCAGCCATCTTTGTGAGTTTAGGTCGTGCTGAGGTACTGAGGACGGCTCAAACCGCTCGGCCGAGAAGTCTTCAGGTCGCTGCTCAGCACAGCATTACAAGATACTCTTCCCGCCTTAATCCTACTATCTCACTACCTCTCAGCCCGTTTCCCTGTCCTCTCAATTACTCTTTGATTTTAAGTCCCTTTTTGACTCCATAGAACTTCTCTTCGTCTTAAGCTTCTTTTTTAAAAACTTACCTCAGTGATTCTTTTTCTTTGTGTCTGTCACGTAATTTTTCTTTCTAATGGGCTTAGAGGATGGGCATGAATGAGCATCCGCAATCAAAATTCTGCGACGCTGTACAAGGGCGTGGGGAGCAGGATCTACATTCATGACACACGCCCTCTAACCTTGGCAAGACAAGTTCAAGGGAGCAAAACGGGGTGAGGTTTCACCTTGTTTACTTTGTAATTCTCTAATGGCGGCACACAGTAAGCACCTTCAGGATGAATCTGCTTTATTACCCTGGTCCCATCCGCTCTTAGTTAGTGCTCTCATCTGGTTACCCCAATTCCAATTTGCCGAAAAGATATGTCTAGAATTGTGCTCAAAGGTGCTATTTATAATCCGAATCTGCAAAATTTACCAAAAAATCTCTCTGGTGGATGAAGATGTTTTATCAGAAAGTTGTACTGTAGTGGTCCAGTGGTTACAGCTGTCACCTCTTGGTAAGAGCGTTTGAAATTTCTGCTCGTGCAGGGTCTTCCTGTCTACTTTGTGCGTTCTCCCACAGTTCATTGACATATGAGAGAAATAGTATTTTGCTTTCTCTGTGGAAACCTCTCGCCTGATGATAACAAGCATGGGTCCTGTGACTCTAAGCTGTGCAATCAGTGGCATAGCTGTGATATATTAATCACAAATAACGAGCCAATGCTGAGTATAAAGATTCAGAATTTTCTTTTTATTTTACCTTTTTTTTAGAAGACTGATCATTTTGTGCAAGTTAAACTAAAAACCCAACTCAGTTCTGATCAATACTGTAGGATAATTAGCCATTCTTAGGTCAAGCTCATTAATTAATAGAGAATAAAGGAAAATGTAATTACTGAAAGTCTCTTTACCTGTTTAATGATGTTTTATGATGAGTACCAATGATAAAAATTGCCTGGCCTACTACAGCTACCCTCCATGAATGCTACGCTAATTTGCTGCACCAGGCTTTATAGCTTTCCTGGCTGAACATCTGCACTGTTTGTAATGTTGGATGCTTAGCACATGGACAGTATTGAGCATTAACAGCTTTGGTCTTTTTCAGTCTAGAAGAAGCATAGCCAGGTCAGAAGTGTACTCAGCGTCATCATTTATTTATTGTCCAAGCACTTTATACAGTGGTGAAAAGCTACTCTTAGATACTCTGGTTTTACTGTTTTACCAACCAAGCACAATGCCTTAGAAGTTTCGTTTTCCAAATGCCTTTTAGAAAGATATATAAAGATATATCAATATAATCTCAACATTTCTTGGTATCTTGGTCTCTGGTATCTGTTTTATGAATTATCCAGCCGGCCACGAGAACATATGATACATCTGGAAATGAAAGAAGCACTTTAAAGATTTTCATATCCCATTTCCTCTTTATGTTAAAAGATCTCAAGCTCAATTTTGCCTGATTCTTGGGAAATATGGGCTAAATGTTTTTGCTTTGAATCATCACAACCTTCAAATACTAATCGGTATAAAATAGTTCAATTATCACTGTGTTTGATCTGTGGTTGCCAGATCCATGTGCACGTTTAAAAAACACAAGGAAAACATAGTGTATCAATCTTGAAGCTGGAAAACTGATGACACTCTCTGGTGATTAATGTTTCATAGCACAGTTGCATAATTCCCTTTGATCTATTCCAGTGTGCTGAATATTCATAGAGTTTGTACCACTTGGACTCGCATACGCATTTCCAGTACCGCGCACAGAAAACCTCAGCAGGAGATTCCTGTCTTGGGGGACTGCATATAACTTATTTATATTTCTAACAATAGATGAATCTCATTTGACATTCCTCCTCCCTTAGGTGAGCAACATGATTAAGATTATTCTGATAATCACTAGTAATAATAGTATTTTACCATCAGATTAATTAGTCATTAACCATCACAGATAACATTGTCTGCGTAATGGCTTTCTGTGATGTTTCTGACCTTCCACTTGCTCTTTTTTGGGAATCTTTGTGCCTTTATGATGCTTAGACTACCATACAAAACTTTTTTCAGGTCTTATCTCAAGTCTCTACTCAAGTGTTAAATCAGGGGTGGGGAACTCCAGGCCTCAAGGGCCGGTGTCCTGCAGGTTTTAGATCTCACCCTGGGTCAGCACACCTCAAATGATTAGTTCATTACCAGGCATCTGGAGAACTTCAAGGCATGTTGAGGACTTAATTTAGCCATTTAAATCAGCTGTGTTGGATCAAGGACAAATCTAATAGCTGCAGTACACCGGCCCTTGAGGGCTGGAGTTGGACTTCCCTGATCTGTGGTCTGTCATGTTTTATAAACTGTATGTAAAAGATGGAAGTGCTTCAAATCTGCATTCTTTCTAATGACCAGCAGGGGGCAAATCCTTTTTAAAAAAGGTCAGATTGTTACACTTAAAATATATTTTATTTTGTTACTTTATTGTTTGTCAAAATTAGTCTAAGATTGTTATTCACCAAGTCATAAATCACAGACATCACACAGACATTATTATTTAGCATGCTAATTGCACTTTTACTAGCAAAGCATCCTGCAATGTCGTCCTGAGGACATTACATCAGAATAAAGAGAGTGTTCTCGGTCAGCAACAGTAGACCGGGCTTATCTTATCTCATGAGGTTTGTTGTCGACCAATGATTTTTCCAGCAGTTCTGACAATCCCATTTCTTCCTGTGTGCCACAGTTACAAGTAACCATACAAGACGGAAATATTAAAATTTCACTATTTCAGCCATGCTGACACATACTCTCTCAAAATTGTTTTGGCTAAGCTGCATAATTACCTGAAAAGAAATACTCTCTGACTAGCTTTCTTGTAGATTAAATCAACTTTATCGACAAAATGTTTTGAAATCTATGGGAAAACAAGACTTTAGGCCTTTACCTATCACCTAGAACACTTTTATAAGTTTACGGTCTCAGTTCAATACAACATGATGTTTATGTATTTTTACTCTCCCGTTTAGAGTCACTTTGCTAACATGAGTGTAGTAACACTCCTCACTCATCACCTTCACTTCTTATAACACAGAGATGGCAAAAGCTAAATCCTGTAGCTCAATGCTAAGTGGACGGGATCTCACTATCCAGTGGGTGATGTCACAGTGGCTACATCTGTCTTTAATATACAGTCTGTGGTGTGTTTATAGGCTTTGAATCTGTCTATATTTTTATATCCAACCTTGTAGTTAGACAGCTTTTAGGAAATATTTATTTCATTTACTCACATAACCTGATATTTTTTGGGCCATATTAGTCTTTGTATTGTATAACTATATCAATAACACTTGATATTGTAGAGGTAGACAGAATAATAGTGCCGGCAACTGAAGATCTGCACCGCACTCATTTTCAGTGGCAAACATGTTCCTGTTGAGGGTATTGTTGGTGTCTAGAGTGGCCTCTCCTGCTGACCCCGTACTTGCTTGTGAAAGCTAATTATACCAGGCTATTTTCTGACCAGGGAGCATGTCAATATTACACAGTGGGAGAGCTCTCACTTGCCGCGCGCTGCATTCGTATTCATGAGCCTTAATTCCATCAATGGCTTTCTCAGACCACTGGACCGTGGCCGTTCCTTACCAAGGTGTGATTTTAAGAAAAGTGCTTGTAGCTGCCACGGAGTGATTGCTATACCATAAAAGAGAGTAGCTTACAGCCCCGCCCTCTCGCCATTTGCTTAAAACATGTTCCAAAGTGCTGCATATAAAGCAAGAAAAGGCCTTTTGTGAGTGCAGACATGGACCTAATTTTCCCATGTACATGCTCATTGAGATGGGTGAGGGCGGGGGGTTGAAGAGGGTGAAAGCTGGATGGCTGGTGGTGGAGGCTGAGGCTGCGAGGCTCCCGTTATAGACTTTGCAGTGGAAGCGAATGTAGCGTGAAGCTTATTTGTGCAGCGGTGCAGCAACTGGATTGAGTCTTTATTTGGATGTTACAGGAACCCCCAAATAAATTGCATCAGTTCTTAAAATCTGTGCTTGCAGCAACAGGAAAAGAAAAAAATGTAAAATCGGCTGCCCATCAGGGCTGATATCTGCTTAAATTTTGGATATTTTAATTAACAGCTCCTCTATGACCTCTATTCATCAGGTAATTTTCTATTCAGATTAAGGTCTCATTTTTAATGGAGACCTGAGTGCACAAAATGATTTTTTATTGAATTCCCTATTTTAATTAAATTATATTTAATTATTCAAATTATAATTATTTGAGGCAACTTTATGCATCATGGCTACATACTGTATCTGCGCCATAGAAGCAAAGACGAGAGACGAGGGAGGAGGCAGGCACTGGTTTTATAGTTGAAGAATGACAGCAAGGGAAGCAGCACAGATAAAAGATGCTTCATCTGCATCACTGCAGACCCTTTTCTACTCTTTTCTTCACTGACGCTGTCACCACACAATCTGGTTTCTCACGTCACCTTGAAAAGTTGATTGAATTTATTTTAGATCCGCTGCCCCCTGACGCCGGTACACGTCGACTGATGTGCGTCTCGGAGATACGTTTTTCTTTGATACGTCACAGGAATCTGTCCTTTCAAGTGTCATGACTTGACTTCGTGTTTCACAAAGATGTTAAACATTTAGATGTTGCCAGCCAGAACATCGTTGTCTCATCCACCTTTTAATGGCCTCTGCTGTCTCGTTATGTATTAGCATTTCTTGTGGAATTTCAAGAAGGTATACCCTTCATTTATATATACATATATATAAATATATATATATATATATATATATATATATATATATATATATATTTTTTTTTTTTAAACACACAGGGTGTTCTTCGTGATGCAAGTTCACATGAAAGAGGTGAGAACTGTGCACACAGTCTAACACCTGCTGTCAGTATATTTAATAAAAGATATGATGGAACTGTTGACTCCAGTTGGGAAATTAGGAGGCTGCATAGGAGCATAAAATAATAAAATTCAGCAAGGTATAAAAAAAAAAAATTAAAAACACAAAAGCGGTATATAATCAATCACAAGTATGAAAAAAACATCACACGCTCTCACTTCATTGCTTATAAACGGAATAGCTTGTCTTATAAAACCAAAGCAATTTGGTTGGAGCGCAATTTCAGTCAAATATACAGATCATTTTACATTTATAATTGCTCTTCATTAAATAGTTTCACTTCATGTCCCTTAATGTATGTCATAACTGCAGTGACAGGTTTTAAATGCGCTGCACCAATCACTGCCAGGAGTGCTGCAGAATATTGTAGCAGCTATTAATACGAACTATTAAATTAAATTTGTCACTGATAATAAGTAGCTGTGGATTTTTTTTTGGAAGGAGACCCTGTTTTATAGGCAGAGTGAGATTTCTAATTGTGCTTAAAGTGGAACATCTTTCTAACTCATCTTCTAAAGACACCTCTCTGAGCTGTTTCGCACTTTCATAAAAAGACGGTATTTTTATATCTGCCGTTGGCCCCCGCAGGAATGGTGTCTCCCTTTTTCCTTCCCAATTGATCGCTGAAGAGATGGCCTTTTATGTGCATGTATATCAATGGTCCCAGAATAAAACAGTACCTCAGGGGTTTGATCTGTGGCATTAGCAGCCATTGCAACGCAGCGCGGTTTGAACTTGAGACGTCTTTGTGACGAGCAGTGAAGGTTAAACCCAAAGTTAGCTCGCCTACTCGCTAATCCCGCTTTGCGAGACAGGCCTCGGGTCATAATAGATACCAGAAATGATGGAATTAGGTGAGGATAACACGTTTTTATGTTCCGTACAACAGCACAACAAAGTGTGAGCCAAAAGACTGTCATTTTTTCAAAGTGTTTTGCAATAAATCTTCTGCTACAAACAGACACTGACACCAAATACATACCGGAGTTGGGAAACAAGCCGAGCAGAAACAAACAGACAGGATGACACACTCTAGACTTTGTTTTCCACCAGAATGAGACTCCCCTCCTCCTCAGGCTATATCTCAGGAGACCTATTGGTATGGAAGAGAAGTTAAAAGACAGCTAAATGTCTTGGCTTCCCTTGACAAATTCAGTGGGACAGTGGTGCTGCGTGGGGTGAAATACAAGAGATGCCTTGTCACCTCTAGCCGTAGAGGAAAAGACCAGAAGTGTATCAGTCTTAGAACTTCTTGTTCCCTTCTTTTTCACCTTGCCTGAACTCCTGCTCTGTCAAATCAAAGTATTTTGTAAGTCTTAGGACTTCACTAAGTGTTCAGGAATTAGCAATACAGATTAAAGTGCTGTTAAAATAAAGGGTTGTAGAAAAAGATATTGCAATAATAATTACTATAGAAATGTATGGATTAGACAATATTATTTGTGACAATGTCCATACAAGCAGTGCTGTCACTGCCTCCTCCAGCTGTAACACAACTTTGCACAGCACCACTCCACACAGGCAGGTACGCAGCCCCTCCCCCCACTAGCAGCTGAACACACGAAAAGCAGCAAAACAAGCTTGCCGAACCATCAAAAAGTCTGATGCTCTGGTTATGAGGAATGTTGTAGGTAGAATGTTGAAGCAGGGTAATTTTCTGATTTACATTCTGACTTTTTTGTTTGTTTGTTTGTTTGCTTGTTTGTTTCTAAATCAGAACTCTCGCCCCCTGCTGGCCCTTAGAAGGAATGCAGGCTTTAAGAACCTTTAAGAGACTGCTTATTTATATATTCATTTATTGTTTTTCAAGCAAAAATGCTTCAAAAACAACTCACTACTGAAAATTGTATGCTACTGGCAAACGTACATTTGCCAGTAGCAGCATCATGAATTATAACTACTTTCCTTTCTTTTCCGTCTTACATTACTGATAATTTCACACGTTTCGGTTTGGCACAGGATTTAAAAAAAACAAAAACAAAAAACAACTCAGTTGTCACTCTGGTTTCCTCACAGCTATGATGGGTATTTCTTTGTGATCTTGCTGACATTTTATAGGCTTGGGGTTTTCAGTTTTTACAAAAGAGCAGATGAGAAAGGGACAACTTGGCGTCAAAACTGTGTCAGATCTGATCAAACAGAGACGACACACATACTTTCAAATTAGTCTTGCAAAGATGTCATTATCTCTGATTCAAAAGCATTCCAAGACTTCATACAAAGAAGACATTCGACTAAAGGGCTGCAGAGCTTGTCAGAGGTTCTTCACATTGTTGCGTTTTCGTCCATATTGTTTTATTGCAGTAGTGATTATCCATAGCTAATTCATTAATTGTGCTAATTTGTCAAAACTTTGAAGGAGCATAGTTGGCAATGTCAGATTTGGATAAAATTATGAAAATAAACTCTGTCACCTTACTATCAGCGTAATTGGTACGTCTTCGACTGAATGTGGACCTTTGTACTCTCACAGGGTCAGTCAATTACTTTCCTCTCAGGCTAAAGTTGTACACAGTGACTGACAGTACCTTGGGCATATTGACACCACGGAGACAGGAGAGCTCAGTCAAGCCCAAGCTTTTAATCCCAGGCATGCATCTTTCAGCCGAAATCCTTAAGACCCGCGGTGATTTCCCGCATGCCAATGGAGCCCTGGACTCATGCCGAGCTATCGACGCCTGACCCCCCCTACCTCCTGTATCAAGCACCGAGGTTACTCATAACCCCTGCTCGTCTTTCATTATTGAGATGTGAATGAGGAAGGTCAGGGGGTGGCTCTCATCGATCGGTCAACACAGGAATATTTGATTGTCGCTCAGGCGGCTCTGCCAAGGCACTCCTCTTCATTGCAACAGAGGTTGGCTTTTTGAATGTAAAAGAAAATGTTACACGTGTGTGGCGAGCATGCACTTTGAGTGACTTGTAGCATTCGGTCTCATTCATGCTGCTATTTTGCCTTAAAAGACCATGCAGCTGTACATGGACTTTTTTTAAATCGCTAAATCTTATAGCTTGCACTGGTAGAGCAGTTTGTTATTAGCAGCACCTTTGTCACATAAGGTAATTAGCGGGTGAACAGCCTCCTAGAAGCTAAGCACTGTGGGTGACCGTTACTGAAGCAATGCGGTTTTAGGCTTTGAAAAAGGGCTTTGAAGAAGGAAAGCGCTGGAAGCACATTCTGGCGCAAGTCGGACATTGGAAGTTACCATGGTGACAACGACTGGAAATGAAAAATCTGTGCTTAAAGGCAGGCCTTGGTGTGTTGGTGTGTCGGCTTGTGTGTATGTATGTGTATGCACACTCAGTAAAGTCAGGGAGAAAGATAGCGGAGGGGGGGTTTCAGTGATACAGTGTGCTTATTGATTTGTGTGTAGATTATAAATACAGTGAATGGAGTGCTATTCTATCTGAGCTTGGGTATAGTTGTGTGTGTGTGTGTGTGTGTGTGTGTGTGTGTGTGTGTGTGTGTGTGTGTGTGTGTGTGTGTGTGTGCTTTTTTTTCTTCTTTTTTTTCAAAACCGTCCTCAGAATTTCTTCCAATTTTCCAAAACACAGATTGAATAACGGTCCAGAGAAAAGGATTAGAATCTTTTTGTTGTCACTGTGCGGTGCACGCAGCCACATAAGCTCCCCAAAGCATTCCTTTGACTCCAACCAGCAGCAGACATTGCTTTTTGTGCGTAACAAACAAGGCTTGATGCCTTGAAAAGTCAAACCAGTGGCATTTCTGCCTCTCTTTTTTATTCCCCATCCATCCCTCTGAAGACCAGCACAGCAGTGGCACCACTGGGTATCTGGCTGAAGAATCTGACGCTCGCAGAGATGCTTGAGATGGGCTTAGAATCTCAGCAGGAGCGGTTCAAAAGGCTGACCCCGGTCAGCCATCAACCGAGCCTGTCAGTATAATATTTCTAAATGTATTCCTTTATGAATGAGCATACTGAAGGCTGTGCATGTGTGCACATTTCTGTGCCCACTCGACTGCCTGCAGAGATGCTAGCAGCATAATTTCAATTTAAGTCCCAATTCGCGATTTGGTGCACAGCCGCACACCCATCAGGAATCTTGCTTCACACCTTGCACATCAAATTATCGTTTTTCTTGAATATGTGACACATCAATATCCATGTGACGGTGGTTGTAAAAAAAAATATGACCCAATCCTCACTTTTACACCCCCCTCACCCCCTCTGGAATGAGGCTTAGTCTAAAATGGGTCTACAGGCTGAAAGTCCCAGGGGCCTTTGGCTGGAAGATAAATCAAGCGTCACCAGGAAGATGTGGAGCAGCATCATTTGTTGGCAAGAATAGAAAAATTCATCCTGGAAATCGTAAATCATTAGACGGGCAGGCCCCAGTGAATAAGCCTCACCCTCCAAACAAATCGATCTGCGGAGTTGCTGCACATTTCAATCCGGCCTTCTGCCTCTATACAAGCACCTGGAGAGACACTGTGGGCGTTATGATTTACATAGCGGTATACATAACCAGGGATCAGACACTTCCTGCTTTTTTTTGTTTCAGTAACTAATACTTAAGTCGCGCATTGATCTGTTTTTTAATGGAGGTGATTTATTCAAATATTCTGCAATGAATACTGGTGTCAGCGGGATAGTTTTAAGGGAGTTGGTTCTGGTAAGTCGAGTAGGAGTGAAACCACTTTTCCAATCAGTGCCTATTATTCTCGTGAAAAAAAGATTTCATGACATGTCCTGACGATCCATTGTTAGAATTTTTTTTTTTTTACTTATTCTGACATAATCACACATTTGGACTTTGTGTTAATTTAATTGAGTAGTGCACGGTACGTCTAACAACTTCTGCACAATGCAAAGACTTTTCTGTGAGAGTCACTGTTACTTCTTGGGAAGTGATTAAACAATGCATCTTTTCATGGCCAAAACCCCTGTTGGTAGATTGAAAGGAGTGGTCATGCTGGCTTTAATTAGTCACTGTCATAAATATCGCAACATATGAATCACATATACATAGATCAGGCATAACATTATGACCACCTGCCTAATATTGGATTAGCACTGAGGCATTGACATTGAGGCATGGACTCCACTAGACCCATGAAGTTGTGCTGTGGTGTCTGGCACAGATAACAACAGACACTTTAAGTCTTATACGCTGCAACATGGGGCCTCCACAAATTCAATTTGGAGCCCAAGTCAACACCTCAAACTCCTTGTTGTGCTCCTCAAACCAATCCTGAATCTTTTTTGCTCCGTGGCAGTGCCTATTATCTTTCTGAAAGAGGTCATAGCCATCAGGGAATAGCATTTCCACGAAAGGGCGTACATGGACTCCAACAATGCATAGGTAGTTGGTACGTTTCAAAGTAACATCCACATGGAAGGACCCAAGGTTTCCCAGCAGAACATTGCCCACAACATCACACTAAGAAGGCTTATCTTATTCCCATAGTGCATCCTGGTGTCAGGTGTTCCCCAAGTAAGCATGTAGCCATCCACGTGATGTAGACGAAAACATGACTTGCCAGACCAGGCTACCTTCTTCCATTGGTTCATGGACCAGTTCTCACGTGCTCATTGTTGGTGCTTTCGGTGATGGACAGGGGGTGATGGACAGGGGGTGATGGACAGGGCCTGACTGGTCTGCCGTGATGCTCTGTGTATTCTGACATCTTTCTGTCAGAACCAGCGTGAACTTTTTCTGCAGTTTGAGCTGCAGTAGTTTGTAGTAGTAGTTCGTTGGGTCCGACCACATGGGCCAGCCTTCCCTCCCTATGTGCATCAATGATCCTGTCGCTGGATTAGCTGTTTCTTCCTGTTGACCACTGCTGACCAGGAACATTTAGGCTGTCAACTTTAAGGACTAAGTGTTCACTTGCTCCCTAATATATCTAACAGGTGCCGTGATGTAGAGATAATCAGTGTTATTCACTCCACCTGTCAGTGGTCATAATGTTATGCCTGATCGGCGTATGTCTGCGATGTGACCACTTACACAGAGCTCTGCTTCACAGCCGTTCGATAAAAGTCCGCATCAAAATGGAAATGTACTGTTTCAAAAAATGTTTGTGTTGGATTTAGTTTAGTCACGGGATAAAACAAAGAAAACAGTGTGTAGATAATGCATTATTTATTCGAATTTCCACTATGGATGTGTAAGGCTGCGGTTGAAATTGTGTGTGTGTGTGTGTTTAAACTAATATTGGCAAGCCTCGGAATCACTATCAAGTTTCAAGAAAACATTGTTCTTTTGCTCTCTTCTGAGCTGCACAATTTTCAAGATGTTTATCTCCAGACATCCAAGGAAATGGCTGAGGATTATTCAGGGGAGTTTTATCTTTGCCCTTTTGAGATAGACAGCCATGTCTGTGCTCCAAAAAAGACCACTTGCTGTGTCCCTGCCTTGAAAAGCTGAAGATAAGCTGCACATGTGAATGCATACATATATATAAAAAAGAGGAAAAAAAGGACACTTACGACAGAGAGGACTCGCCGCACGAGCTGTGTTGTCTCCACAAGAGTGTGTCACTGATGTGTGAAGGAGTGCAACTGAACTCTTAACACTCGCCTAAATTAACTATCTTACACGGCCGAGCTTTTATTGTATAATTTAAACAATATACTTGTAGCATAAAGTCGAACTGCACTCTCTCCTTATGAAGCCAGCTTTACGGGATTGTTCTTTCACTCGTTTTTTTTTTTTTTTGGCTAATGTTGAATTTGGAAGCGTCGAACTCCCTCAGCACTCTCCAGCATGAGCCAAATTTATACTTTAATGGAATTTCGGTGTGCGCAGCCAGATGGATGTCGACAGCATGTGCAGAATCACGGACTGACCTTTCAGGTGGAGAGAGAAATTGCATCATCTAATACCTTTTGTGGCACATAAATAGATGGATTAATTTGAAGCAGGCTAACCGAGCGAGTTTGAGCCATCCACAGCATGACGCCACGCGCTTCAAAACACCAAGAAGAGAAGTTAGATTTGCAGTTCTCGCAAAGGAAATTTGGTGTTGTTCTAATACTTTTACTCCCTGATGACGTTTTTATCACCTGCCTTTGTTTCCTATTTCACATCCAGAGACATAGTGCGTTGTTTTTTTTTGCTTTTGTGTACTCCACATTCTGAATTCACAAGTTCAATGCTGGGGCTTACTTTTATGAGCTACACTTTTTCTTTTTTCAAACTGTCTACCTGCAGTAGCAGAGTGACTTGGAAGCTGTTAGGGTGAACTAAAGGTGAAATAAACCTCTACCGAGGAGCTCAAAGGTTTGTCTTCCTCTCAAGCATCAAGTTACTTAGACACAGCAGTATTCCAGCTCTTTTAGATTTAGTCACACTCACTGGTGCTGCAAAATGCAGCAAATAACAGCAGAAATCCCCCAAGGGCTTGTCTTCTTTGACCACATCCTGTGCAACAGTTCAAATTGCTTGCTGTTAATCAGTTAAATTTCAAAGCACAGCAAGTTGTGCTGAGTGACTAAACCTCTCTCACGAAACTAGTGAGTCCACGTTTGGTAGGAGTGCAAGTGCAACCCGTGCATTTACCAAATGCTTACTGCAGCAGATCAATCTTTCAGCACTCATGAAACCGCTGGTGGTTTAGAGCGAAATCAGAACAGCGGCGTGAACCGCAGTAAATAAATTCCTCCCGATCATCGTGGCGAGAAAGGCTTTCCTTGAGGTGGTAACCTTTGTTTGGCCAGACCTTGGCTTGGCGATGATGTCTGACAAACAGAAGTCTGTGCGGCCGAGCGTCTGTTTCTCTCCAGTTTTCCTTCTACAAAAGACGAGATTATTTTGGAGCTGAGAAGGGTGAAGAGAAACTATTAGGACTCCTCATGAGCACTTGTGGGCAGTGGAGAGATATCATTTGAATCGGCCACGGTTTTGTGGGTGTAGCTGCTTTGCTGCAGTCATTCTGCACTTATGTATGGTGGCTGTACGCTAGCAACTTATAGTGATAATGAATGCCGCCGTTAGCATGTGTCATTGCCCTGCAGGCTGTTTGTGTATAGTTGAATGGAGAATGTTGGATAACAAGCTTTCTCCACACAAAGGAGGAACTCTAAAGTGCAAATGAGCACAAAAACAATGTGGCAGGGTTTGGGGTTTAGCGGCTGGAAAAAGAACCAAAACGGGGAAATGCTATATGCAAAAGGACGCAAAGGACGTCCCACATGAATCCATATGTCGCCCCGTCCGTAAACTCAGCGTCGACTTGAATCTTTAAAATACTGCAGTCTGTGTTGTGGTTAATCATCTTTCCACATTCAGTCAGAGTGCCCCAGCGCCGCTGTGTTTTTCTCAGCTTGTCGTTGCGTCAGAATGAACTGTGGCTTATCTTCCAAATACAATATTAGAGAGGGAGGAAACTGTGTGATGTAAAATCTTATGAAAGCTACTAATCTGTGTGAATGGTTAAGAGGGATTATGCTTGTCAGGAGGGGGGGAATGAGCCTGAGATGCTGTGTTTTTTTTCTTTCAGAAATAGCATTGAATTTATGTAAGCAGTGGAAGGAGTTCATGAGAGATGATCGTTCCTGACCTTTGTTTGACTGCTCTTAATGAAAGTCTTATTCCGTACTTAACGCAGCCCAATAAAGGCCGTTCACAGAGCTCACGCACGCAGACGCGCCATCTTCCCCGCACTGTGGACTCACTCAGCACTTTATTTATTTCTACTTCGCTCCACTGAGTTAATCCTGTAAAAAAAAAAATTTTAAAAAAAAGAATATGGCTGATGTTTTGTTGTGTGCAAACAGTCTGACAAATGATTTTCTTCCATTTCGTGGCGTGCTGCAGATGCCACCCAATGTGCAGGAAGTGCTTCGGTGTGTTAGCGGTCCTCGCAGTCATCGATTATCCGTTGAATATTAAGGACGGGTGCACTAGCATGAAGATGTTTGCACGTTTCTGCGAGCTTAAGCACTCAAGAACATTGAGCTCCTTCGGCAATGCACGCCAAATCCTTCACACCCACGCTCAGCCATTGTATTTACGTTTTATGCACTGCATTCATTCCCAATCTGCCTCTTTTTGCTTTTTAATCTGTGTTGAGTGGCTCTCTCTCTATTGATGTTATGGAAAAAGACAAGAAAAACGATGGAATTTGTTGTCTGCATTCAGCGCTGCTTTACAGATGGGGTAAAGCATGGGGTTATGTGTTTGCATATGAGTGAGGAAGTCTCTTCAAAGGTTCTGTGTCTCTGGAGGCAAAGGACAAGAGTTTTGGTTTCCGTTTGTTTCCCCTGCAGACTGGCAGACCAGACTAACTCTGATATAGTAACCACGGAAACGTGGCACACAATGAGGTGAATTATGTTTTCAATCTATCAGTTTAAGTAGATGTAATATATGTTGCTTTAAAATGAGGCTGAATCCTTTTTCCACAACTCAACAACTTTGTTAGAAAATGTTAACTTTACAGCTTAAGTACATATATTAATATAGTCTAATGTATTCCTGTGAATGGATAAAATAAACATTCACAAACACAAAGTTTTCTGTTATGACCTATGTAGCTGAGTGAGGCTGCATCACTGGTTATTATTTATGGACAGATTTTGTACTCATACAGTATTTCCCTTGCATATCAATTATGCTGGTGGGCTGCCCAGGTAAGTTATGTGGTCTTTTACTATCTAGCAAGCCCCACGCTCTTATTTTGAAAGTTAAGCAGTTAGCGCTGGCGCTCCCTATCTCTTCCATTTTTATCTCTTCAGGAGTTTGAGTCCATCCATTTTTTTGTTGTTGTTATTTATCGCCTCAAAGTATATTTTGCATGATTTAGTCATGTATTTAGAAAAACGTGGGCGTGCTGCAGCTACAGCTTTGGATTATTTTTGGAGGATTCTTTAGTTTACCTTTCAGGACGTCAGGTGCTGGGTTGAGGTGATTCGCTGGGAACGTGTGCTGTCGACCAATCATGTTTGAGAAGGCTGAAGTGAAGCATGGAGGTAGGAAGTAAAAGTAAACGCAGGGAACAGATTTGATGAAATCCAATCTCAAAATCATCTCTTACTGTCTGATTACTGCTCATCTTTTTATTAGCTCTGTTGAATGTCAGTTCAAGAGTGAACTCTGACCTACACACAGGCGCACGAGTCCTGGCCTGGACATCTGCTGGTTTCACTGGAAGCCCAGGAACACTGTCCCAGAGGGTAAACCAAATAACAGAGAGTCCATTCTCATAGCTTGAAGAGAAATCTAGAGCAAATAAATAAGTAAAATAATCAAATACTGTATTTCCTTCTAGCTTCTAAGTCTACACTCCTATAATAAAGTCGTCAAGTTGCTAGAAACATGTCAATCGTGTTAAGTAAGTGATGTATGGGCTGCCAGTAACAGGTATGATGTGGTTATGATTATAGAAGATTGGCTGCCAGGAAACAATCCTTTCCAATTTATCATCAAGGCTGACGAAATATAGAAGCTAATAAAAATAATTTTCTTTCCCGCAAGTTTTTCACCTTTAATTCAGAGACATGCCACATACTGTACTGTGCTATTCTCGCTGGATATTAAAGTTGAGCCATTATGATTCTATTATGAACCCGACCATAGTTTGAAACGATGAGATAAGCATACGTGCAACTAAAGCATCTAATATCCAACAGCTTTTTCCTCCTTTTGGAACAGTGTGATGACCAAAATCGGGGTGCAGGCCGTTCATTTATATGCTCATCTGTTCAGATCTTTCTTTTTGAGAGGCGGCCAATCAGAAGAAACTTTGTTTCAGAGTGAGGATGAACATAATTCTGGACCACACATGGTCTATAAGGATATATATATAAGTATATAAGGATTAGCGTCAGCTGTGAATCGTGCAAAGCTACTCTAGTGCAGCCCAGGAGTGAAATATGGAGCTGGAAATGAGCGTAAAAGTCCGGTTTAAGAGTTATACCTCAGAGCTTACAGGAGGCGTTAATGAATTAGTTCAATTTGCCTGATTTCTGTTACACTAGCTGTAGTTAATGTGTCTGATAATCCCCAGCTCGTGGCTGAAGTAACTCCAAATTGCGTCAAAGACACATTATTCTATAGCAGCGTTACAGAAAACTTCAAGCTTATGCTCCCTAACAAGCCTCTCTGTGTGAACAGGAGCTTTTCCAACAGGGCTTTAACTGATAATTCCTCGTTCTGTAAAGGAGCTCCACTAATCAACACTGACCTGCTACCTTGTAAGACTTCTTGGTTTTACTCAGGAGCCAAATGCACAAGGCGTTCAAGGCCATCGCTTCACTTCCTCTTATCATGTTTTCTGAGATTTCTTTTTCTGGGTGTTTTAAAGGTTGTGAGTTCCTTTTGTGTTTGTGTGTGTGCTGCACCAGGAGACAGGCTGAATGAGAAAAGATGGATGTTGCTGCGTGCAACTGGGAAAGATAATGAATGAAGTCGATCGTGGGTGGCGAAGACCATCACTAAAGCGTAATGGGTCCCAACAGAGGGACGGGGATATTGACCCGTCCGTCACTTTTTTTTTTCTTCTTTCACTTCCGTTCTTTCCTTCCTCACAAATATAAACTCTCACAAATGTGTACACAGCACACAAAGGGGCACAGGAAACAACCAGCATGCACTTATTTTTGGCATACATACCGAAAATAAGTGCATGAACGCCAGCTGAAACGTCTCCATTCATATTTGACTTACTTCAGGTGAAATTCTTTCATGTGGATTCTGGATTACAAATGGAAAATGGCTCAGAGCAATTTGGCATGCTGGAAGGAAATGCAGCAAAGCATTTTTCCCCCTCCCCCTGCTGAACCTTTAAAAACTGGCAAACCTTTCTCTTCTTCCACTCGGGTTGGTATTTCCCTCCTGATATAAATCAATTGAGTTCTGAAAGGAGAACAGTGGTGCACACCAGTTCTCTTTTATTACTCTCCAACGTGTACGGATCGGTCTGTCTTTGACAGCGGCCGCACCGTCCCAGTCTGTTTCGCATGTCCCCGTCCTCTTTTCTTTTATCGATTCGTTTGTTCACCCATTCATCCATCCGCCCATTGATCCATTGATACAGTATTTGACCTGCGTCGGTGGTCAGCGGGCCAAAGGGGACTCGACCCACTTACTGTCGTCACAGGCAGCAGCGGGATCAGCCCGGCGATTATAGTGATTACGGTTTGTGCTTACATAGGGTTCTGCTGCTTTGTGCCACATCTCCCCTCGTCAGCTGGCAGCCTGAGTTCTAATCTGCCAGTTATAACAAACAGCAGACGTGGGAACAGGAGGAAAAAGCTATAAGGGAGGGGAAATCGGGAATGTGGATAGAAATGCGGTAGTTGGAGGCCAAATAGCAAAATGTTTCTTATGGCCTTTTTGAGATCATATCTCATACATAATTACATCCAGATGTAGTCCTTGTCATTTGGTGTCATTAAAGCCCTTTTCAGGCACGCGGTATGTAACGTTGCTGCCTTCATCAGTCTGTCGATGGCGGCATTTTGTCATTCAAACGTTGAAACACTTTAACTTTAATGGTCCTCATGACATCGTTCACACGCTCTCCCGCTACATTCATGGAACAAGCCAAGGTGCTTCCACGTCGCTGTGTACTCTGTGGGAAGTTGGACAGCACATCAAATGACACACGGTGTGTTCTGGTTGGAGATTTCTTAAATCGGCAGCTGTGTTTTCATAGTTGTCTTGACAGTCAGAGATACAGTTATGTGAATGCATCCGCTCACGCTCTGGTTAACTTATTTCACAATTATTGAAGTGGAGCTTATAGACGCAGCTCACACGTCTGAAGTAAAAACAGCGTTCGCATCCGTGTCATCCGATGACTGAAAATGAATGAATTCTGATAAAACGTCGTAGGGGTGTAGAGTCGGTCATGTTAGCCGTCTGTTAAAATTGGCTTCAAGGTCTCCAAGGTCAACTTAATGATTTATTGGTTGCAAATTGACAAGTGTGCTGTGTATTGTCAACATGTAGAAAGTGCCATAGGGAGATTTAAAATATGTCACGTGATCTTTCACCTCTCCTTCAAGGTCAAAGGTCATGTGACATGTGACGGATTGAGCTGAGGGCAGGTTTTCAGCCTGACAGAAATATTGGCATGGGATACTTTTTGGCTATAGCCGATTCATTTTTATTATGAAGTCACAGTAACAGGTTATAACCATTTAAATACATAACAGTTTGAATAAGTGAACAATGTTTAAGGTTTGTTTGGGTTATATTATAATATTATACTCAGAATTATGTCAAGTGTTTTAAAATAGGGTTTAAACGTGCAAATAAAAGCCTGCAGTTTCCGTTTGTTGTTACGGGACTGCAATCTTTTTTTAGCGGGTTTTTAGGGTTTTAGTCACTCCAAGAAAAACTTCTAGAAACAGCTTGAAGCAACAAGCTAACGTCAGCTCCTGTTAGCATTTTTTTTCAAGAACTGACTGAATTGACTTCAGTAATCTGATCTGTCAGAGTGCCATTGGCCAGACATGTAGCCAGCACATTAAGATACTGCCAGGTTAATGGAAAGGACTGCATCGCTGTAAGGGGCTTATGTGCCCATTGAACCTACACACAAATCCGTTTGCTTCTCATTGCCTCTGAAACCTTCCAAGGCGATACCTGCAGCAGCTCGTGCCACCTGCTGTTTACTTCCCTCTGTGAGCTGTGCTGTGTGTAAGCAACGTACGCCTATACATATTTAAATTCATCCCTCATACTGACTCTATTACCCCTCCCCAATGCTAGTTCAAGGATCAAACCAGTGCCAATTGTCTGACGCAATCCCGATTAACACCCATAATTGGTGTTGTGAAGTCTTTGTGGTGTCCGTAGCTTCTCCCTCCATCTCCCTCTATCTATACATTTAATTGTAATTATTTTTCAGTGTCTAGGTGACTTCAGGACAGTATAGGAACACTGATTAGGAGGCATTTGTGTGTGTAGGTTAAAAACATGGACTGATAAGAGGGATTTGGGTCAAGATGGATGATAAGGCTGGGATTAAGTTTGCAATAATATTAAATACACGGTAAATACACGTTATTCCCTCAAGAGTAAGTTATTATAAACCACTGTATGATTAAATTTTCGGATTTGATCATAGCTTAAATTCTCAGTGAGCGTCGGTAAACCTAAAAGACGGTATCAGCCCGGTACTTCAGTACTCTGCACAACAACAGCTACTGTGCAATATAGTTAGTAAAAATATGTGTATGTGTTGCAATATCCACTCTCCAGTCTCTGCCGACCATCTCCTTTGCAGTTCTTTCTGACATATAATCTTTGAACCTGCTGATTACAAATCCTCCGGTCTCTAAGTAGAATAAATCAGAAAGTATGGCAAAGAAAAGGGGTATAGAGATGAGCCCTGATAATTGTTCCTCACTTTCATAGGCTTGACTTGTTATTGTTCGACTTACTGCCTGCACTTTAAGTCTTCATGGTGCTGATGGTCAGATGAGGCGAGAGGCAGAAGATGAGGCGGATGTTGGAAGGAGGTGGGAGCTGGTCACGTAACACATAAAGCTCACACGAGTCGAGAGTCGGCAGACCATATCTCATTACTTGGCCGGCTCGAAATGAGATGGGGCCCCTTTTTTGCTTGTCCGTCACTGGTGCGATTGATTAGTCAGCAGCCAATCAATGTTAATTAAGGTGTAGAGAATCCTTTAATTGTGGTGTATGAATCATTGTGTCAGACCCTGCCTTGACCTTCACAAGACTTGCGCTGTGAACGGCCTTGGTGGGGCATAAATACCTTTTATATATGGCAATATAATGGCGGTCTATAAAAGAGTATAGATCTGACGAATGGCAATCCTGTATACACTGTAGCCTCACTAAGATCACATATGCAACCGGGTGCTTTGAACAGAAGCCTGTCCCACCTTCGTATCCTCTTATTTTTCTTCACTTTTTAAATAGATGCAGAGCTGGAAAAGATCGATACCTGTCAAAACATTTAAGAGTTAATGTTGTGAGATAAGTGTTGCTATTATGTGTGGTGAGAGGCTCTCCGTGCATATGGAGTGGGGCTTTGATTGATGACTGCCAAAAACAAAATGGCACATGAGACTACCACAGGCACCGTAATTGTGTTTTTTAATGAAGACCTACATTTTATGTGGGAGCTGATTTCGCACTCGGTCGATTGTGTCTACTCCGTCCTCTCTACCGCCGCTGCCACCATCCATCATGCAGTCATAACAATGTTACCTGTATGTGGTTGAAGCCTGGTCGTAAGTCCGTGACTTCCCACTCTAATCCTTCACAGAAAGATGAATTTGCCCCTGACTGTGTCACCTGAACCTAAATTAAAGTGAACTTTATGATCGTTATTCATTTACAACATGTCTCTCAAGCGCTGGCTGTATACAAAACGTGGATGTGGCCACTGTGGCATCACACAGTTCTTTGTGAAATCTAGTTTTTAGGCCCCGGTTTTATCAATTTAGTCATTTTTGCTTTCGTTGTGGCCAGAAGAGGCCATAGTGAGACAAAACGTTAGTGTTTTCAGCTAATGGTAGCAAGTTTTGTCATCATAGCACATTGGCAGTGTTGGGGAGTAACGGAACACATGTAGCGGCGTTACGCATTTAAAATACATAATATGAGTAACTTTATTCGGTTACAGTTACTGTTTAAAAAGGTGGTATTTAGAATACAGTTACTTTGTTGAAATAAAGGGATTACACGGCGGTATTTTCCTGTTTCATATGTTAGGCTATGCTCTGTCAATTTTTTTGGTAATTCCACGCTGGTGGAAACCCAAACACCTGTTTTATATACGCGCCGAATAGTTTTCTATATGAGATCGCTGCAAAAAGTGCAGCCTTACCTAATGTCCATCCTACTGTTACTCATTTTATAATAAGATTTAAAAATCTAGTTGGTATTGGTATGGTGAGTATCCTTCAGTAATAGTAATAAATCACACAGCAATAGTCCATTCATGTAGTTGTAAAAAGCATGATAATATATTAAGTAATCCAAAGTATTCTGTTACGTTACTCTCATTGAGTAATGTAATGGAATACGTTACAAAATACAGGTAAAGTGTCTTGCCCAAGGACACAACAACCGAGACTGTCCGAGCCGGGGCTCGAACCAGCAACCTTCCGATTACAAGACGAACTCCCAACTGTTGAGCCACGATTGCCAACAATTCTCTCTCTTCTACTTTATTTAGGGCAGCATATCTAAACAAGTCTCTTGTCAGTATTGTTATCCACTAGTCATTGCTCATATGTGTTGTATGAGATATTGCATATATTATATTAGCTGTGAAAAACACCATATATGCAGTCTATGAGGTGCATTGGTAGCACAATCCTATCACAGGAAGAAGGTTCCTGGTTCAAATCTAAATGCTGCCTTTCTCTGTGGCGACTTGTATCTTCTCCCGGTGCCTGTGTAGGTTTCCTCTGTGTACTCCAGCTTCCTCCCACAGTCCACAGACATGCATAATAGGCTAATGGGTGATTCTAAAATTAGCTGTGGATGAGAGGTAGATGAAGTCCTTGGAGAAGTGTAAAGAATAAAACACAGTAGGAATCTATGTTAAAATGTAGCTTGGGGTCTAAAGTACGGTTAGAAACATATAAATGCAACAAGAAAAATACATCAACTCTGCAATTTGCACTAATGTAGAAACACTAATAGCTAATAGTGATCAAACAGTTGAAGTATTTTGTGTCTGGATTGACTTGAATCACTGAAAATTCTGTGTTTTTAGAAACGGCAGTTGAACCACAGGAGTTATAGATAAATATAAATAAATAGATAAACGTGTGAATTCATTTCCTGATTGATTAGGCCGCCCTTGTTTGCTTCCATTCATATTTCCAGTTTGTAACAGACTTTGTGTTAGTGTAGTCTCTAGGTTCAGTGACATCGTGATGGCATCGCGAGGGGTATTTTGTCAGTCTTCCTCCGAGAAATCCAAAAATAGAAATTAATTAATTAAAATAAATGTATCCCGTGAATTTGAGGCATAAAAGTAGATGAGTTGAGTTCATAAACAGTGGAGCTTTGTGATCGTCTTAATCTCTTCTACGGAATAAAGTGCTTTAAAGTTCATTAACCACACACTAAATGTCTGACTAATGTGCCACTGTATATTGTGGCCATTCACAAGGACGTGATTATCTAATGCTTTACTTATTTATTTATCTTTAACAGAATGACTTTTCTTTGCTTTCAGATGTAACAACAGGACCCAGTGTGCTGTTGTGGCAGGACCAGACGTATTTCCTGACCCGTGCCCGGGAACCTACAAATACCTGGAAGTCCAGTATGAATGTGTGCCCTACAGTATGTATCCCCCAGCTCTCCTAATGTTCTTGCCCATTCTCATTTCCTCTTAACAACAGCGCCTCATCAGTAATGGTCGGAAATACAAAAATATCTCAGATGTGTCATCCAGTCTAGTGGAAAAGATTAGGACCCTGCAGTGAGTGCGAAGACGCGTGATGGTTTCTGTTATTCGAAAACATAACACCCTGCACGAACGCAGGAAATGTGAATGACAGTGTTGCTTACCTGTGAAAAATAATACAGTTTATCAGTTTAGAGGAACGCTACCTGCTGATGCAGCGCTGTTGTTTATCAAGCCGTCTCTTTGTTATAACTGACAGGTGATTAACGCTTCCTGCGTTGTATTAATTCCATGCGGCATCAGTTAGATCAACAGTGTTACAGTTTACACTTATTTTACTCCGAGTGGCGTTTTTGGAGCCGTGCAATTTATAAAAGTAGAAGCGAGCAAATCATTTTTGAACGTTTAATCAGTTTTTTGTCAACCTGTTAGTGCTGCTGCTGTTCCAAAACAGAGTAAGGCATATATCCGATAATGCATTCAGGCTTTCTCTTGTTTTTTAAATGGCGCTTGTCACAACCTTCCCATCAGCTCCCTCAGTTCAAAGCGCATTAATATCTTTGAGGAATCACGTCTGATGATGTCAAGTTTCTATTTCCATCACAGCAAGAAAGGCCGTTTCGACTTTCATCAAAAAGAAAAGTACTCATTCTCAGTTCAGTTCAGCTCAGTGGACGCCGGCTAATGTTCAGACTAGTGAGGCATCTCTGAAGGGGGTAAATAAAAATGATTTAATTAGTGCAGCAGGTGAAGAACACTGTCAGGCTGCAACATAACCTAAGTGAAAACATTTGGACAGGGAATGGAAGGATCAGCATGGGGTGACAGGATGAGCATGCTGAGAGGATATCCAGGCGAGGCTAAAGGAAGTGGCATGGACATTGCCATATGACCTTTGCTATTGTCTTTTTAATGAACTTTGAAGTGGAACACCAAAGTCACAATAATTACGCCTGCCAAAAATCCTGATGCTCAAAAAAGGGGGAAATATTTAGTCATGGGCATTTAGCCGTGTAGTCTACAGCGGCTGCATTGAAGTGAGTTGTAGTAATTCAAATCAAAGCCATCTTTTAACATTTGATGTCCTTACATGGTTCCCTCAGTAGTGGGCCTGACAGTAGCTTTCATGTTGTGAAGTGAAAGCCCTTTTTGTCTGTGATCCAGAGCTAGCAAATGGTCTTTTTATTCCTCACTGTAATATGCACATTATGCTATTTCAGTCATCCAGTGCCAGTGTCTTTCCTAGGTGTCATTGTCTTTGGGATACTAACAAGGATAAAGCCACTGCAATGAACAGTAGCCCACTTTTTGCATCCGTCACACTTGCATCTACTCAAGTTTTCAACCTTTTCAACTCAAGCATTTCACTAGTTTACCATTTTGACCATGAGGCAGCTAGATTCTTGAAATATGCGTAAGATCGTGAGAAAGGCTTTAGCGGAGGTGGGCACTTTTACCAAGGGGCTACATCAGAAACTGGGACTGTTGTGGAGCGCCGCACGGAAAGCAGTTTAAAACGCAAGTTTTGAAAAGTGCTGTACAAATCAACTTTATTATAATAATTATTATTGTGATTACCAATGAGATAATAAAGAGGGAAAATTATTTTCAGCAGAACTGAGTTTAACTTACTGGTGTGGCCCTCCACAACAGTCCTAGTTTCTCACCCCTGCTTTAAGGTATGGGCTTTAGGCTGGTTGGGTTATTACTGGTCAGTAAGATCTCAGCTATGTGTGTTTAATTTGGGTAATTCTTAAAACACACAGTAACTGCCAGCAAATGAGTTTTATTCTAACATTTTAAACACAAAGACCATTTTATACTTGCTGACATATAAAAAGATATTATTTTATCATTTGGTCCTCAAGATTTTACCTGTAGAAATTGCACGCACACACTTTTGCACAGTATAAGAACATTTCTGTGCACATATCAGTGAACGAGGCTCGTTCTTAGAAACCTTAACTGGGAGTGTGGACATTATTTTTTCTTATCATAGAGAAACAGTAAGATTGGTTACCTCTTGCTCTCTTTGACTACTCAGATGGACATGGCAGTTTTTTTCCTCATGATTATGTCGGTTGCTTAATTTACATTGTTGCTACTCCAGTCCACCAAGTGTAGGTTGGACTCATTTTTTCTTTCTTTTCTCCAACACATAGACATTGTTTTCAGCTGGACCTTAATGTAATTGACCTCCAGTTCGATGGGAACTGAAATTATTTTTGCCCTTTTCCACATGCTTGAACAGCATGGAAAAAACATAAGAACTTCCACCCCCATCCCATCCTCTTACAATTACTTCCAATTTATTCTATTGGTGTCAGATTTCTAAAATAATAGACACACACATTATGGCTCCATATATTATGCTGTAAAAAAGCTGCTGCCTAATGCAGAAGCTGTGTTTTCCTGTCCTGTCTGGATCCCTGTAACACATGCAATTGTCCCCTAAGGTGATGGAAAATTCTGCAATACCCTCAGGACCCAGTGGCATTTTCATTCAGCGATCTCTTTAATGTTTTCTCTTACTCAATAAGTCTGACTTAAACAGTAAAAAAAAAAGAAACCATAACTCATAACTTGACTGCATTCCCATAATGCTGTAAAACAGTTTCTGCAGCTTAATTGCTTTAATACCCAGGACTCCTATTAGGGTTCCACGAGGGAGAAATACCGAGGCACCTTGTGTGGTTTAACTATGGATCGCTCCCAGATATGGCCATAAGATCGAGAAATCTGCTGGCAATGCATAAACATGGCAGCAGTCATGTAGCAGTTTATTTGTATATTGAGTGTGGAAGCAAAGTGTAATCACAAGCGGTCACTGGAGACGCATTTGAAACGGATTCGGTGGCGGGATATGAATGAATTCATCTGTGACGGCCCGGTAAACTCTCTTCACACCTCCCAAATGAATCAATCAGAACCTTTTGGCTGGACTGAATCACACTGAAAGTGCTTCCTTCACATTTGTGTGTCATGCTTACGTGTTTGATTATGGCTACGTGTCTTGAGAAAATAAGTCTCAATGGGGAGGATGAGGAAAAAAAGCACAATAGATTTAAGTGGTTTGTGTGTTAATTGGAAATGAGGTATGGATAGAGACATGGCAGCTCAATTGTGGATCGGCTTTTAACACAAGTCTCCTTACCGAGTTCCTGAGACTGACTGAAGGATTTGAGTGTTTAATAAGAGGAGCAGCCACCCATGACTCCAACTCTTCTTTCTCTGTATTCCACTGACAAGCTCTCCCTCTCAATCCTAATACTCTTTTTTTTTTTACCCTCACTTTCTCTAACATTTCGTCCTTTAAGTCCTTTCGGTGGCCTCCCCCACCCCTCCCACTCTATCTCCCTTTATTTGCCACCTCTGTTCCCTCATTCCAGAGTCTCATCTGCCCCTTCTCTTCTCCCCGACCACCTTCGCTGACAGCTTTTATCTGTTTTCTGCTTGAGGAGCTTCTTTTTCTTTCGTTTTCCTTTTAGGACAAATTACCGCCGTCCTCTCCACATCTCTATAAGCCGGCGAGATTGTGCGATTGGATCCGCTGTCAATAACAGCGGAGGGCTGTGCCAAATCGATGGACACATGTTGCAGATACAATATTGATTTTATTAATTTGCGATTCGACCCGCTCCATCAGTTGTAATGGAAGAAATGTTAGAACAATTACCGTCGTGGGTGCCAGTGTTTGCCCGTGCTGGCGCTGTGGCACGCGCGGCGCGATCCGTCATGTTTTCATTTGAGCTGCTGTCTGGATAATTATTCGATATGAGCTGCGAGTTTCTTGGATGAGGAAATGCCACCGCGTTGAACGATGAGGGTGGGAAAGCAGTGCTGACATAAAGGTGAAACAATAAAAAAGGAATTTATACATATTGCATTTGAAATATTAAGCTCTTACTAAATAAAGCTTAATAGCATGCGCTTGTATTTACCTCAGGAACTCATCAGAGTCCTGTGAACATGACAAATTTTTAATCTGCCCGACAACTCTTTCTTTTTGCAACACAGCAGATTGCACACGCCCCTCTGTGCAGTTTACATATTAGCAAGGCTGACTTCGGGCACAAGTGACACCCTGACCCTTTATGATTACTCATAAACACGAGCGCGCTCTTATGGCTGACATCTGTCTCCGCCCCGCCCTCTCACCTTGACTTTCCGCAGCCAAGCGGAGAGATGCAAGCGTATTCTCATCGTGCCTTATTACAGCCTTCTTTCCTCGCTCGCTCCATCTTTCTCTCGCTGTAACTTCCTCTTTAACAACTCCTCCCGAAGGCCGAGCTCATGAGAGGTCAACACAACTGCGTCTTCCTCCTACACACCCACCGCTCCTTCCTCGGCTGTAACGAAGCGCTTAGATCTCCTCAGCAGGCCCGTCATCTTCCCCGTCTTGTCGTACAAGATTCCGACCTGTGTTGCAGTGCTCTGCCGCTGACAGCCTGTGGTTGTCTTCCTTGTCCTCCTCCCCTCACGTCGACCGCACTCTTTTGGTAATTACATGTATCTTTCTGTGTAGTTTCGATGATCCAGGCAGGCGATCACGTCCCTTACCCTCCCACCACCTGCCCCCCACACACACAAACACAAAAAAAGATGAAGTAGGGGATATGAGGGAAATGTATTTGCACTGTTCACTTTGCAAAACTTACACTTCACTGTGCTCGGCAGACGAGCTGAAACGGAAAGGCAGAAGACAAGAAGAGAGTGGAAGAACAAAGGAGGAAAAACCTGCTGGCAGTCTGTTGCTATACATAAGCCACTGGTTCCCCCCACTGTTTGCAGCTAATAAGGACAGTGTAAAATCCTGCCTTTCACAGTGGGATCCAGCTCAGCCCTGTCAGATACGGCTCACTCTTTGGAAGCTAAGCCAGGACATACGATCATGGAATCGATTCCCTCGTTTGATTGGGGGCGCAGTAATCCCGGCGCTCACGCCTCGTAAAGTTGCGGTGTAATTTCTCATATTTATTCATCCATTCGCTTTTTGTTTTTTTCTCGTTTGCAACTTGCCTAATTGGTTTTTAATTCTTTTTGCCAGTGATAACAACACACCTAACAGGTTCTGGGGGCCCGTAATTGAATAATGGTGTAGATTGTTTTGGCAGGTTTTACCCAGCACCTGCTACCAGTCTCTATCCTTCACTGTTGGCAGGTTAAACTGTGAAATCGATGCTGTACACATGGCTCTCGCTTACACTGCAGCCTGGTTATAATGCGCGTGATTGCAGAGTCTGTGATGCAGCGGTTACACCTAAAGTAAACACCACCTGTGTGACCAGGAGTCTGCGTCTCAACAGGGTGCGCGGCTCGCTGCTGTGATCTCATGTAAGGATTTTGGATCATTAATAACAGAAATGGTGATGTCGAGGCACAAATCTGATTTGATTTAGTTGCTCGCGCTCGGCGTTCCTACACCGTCAGCGCTCTCCCTTACAAGCACCCAGTCAGCTCTCTTTCCCTCGGATAATCTCGCAGCAACATTTAAGCTTCTTGAAGAGTAGATCGCCCCATTAGATGCTATCTGTAAATCTACTTAGCAAGATTGTACAGAAGTTCAGTGGCGTTTCGCCCTTGAGCTCTCTAGTCCACGTTCATAAGGTCCAGCGTGGGAGTCAGTACTGTGACAGCAGATACATCACCAAACCACACCCTCTTCACTCCCAGCTGAAATGCCAGCGAGCATTAGACTGCTTGTTCAGACACCTTTTTTTTTTTAATCTTACCACCTGGGCGAACAGCTCCACTTCCTCCCATGTGTGAAGGGGCCCTGTAATGTCATCTCATCACTCAGAGATGGCTGACCACTCCCCAGCCCACGCAGTATGCTTTGACGACTGTGACTTCCTGCCACATATCTCACACTCCAGATTCACACTGGTGCAGTGGCCTGAATTCGCACTGATTGGTCACAAACGTCTTGCTATTTTTTTTTTTTTTTTTTGGGGGGGGGGTACCCGTTATCGAATCCATCCAATTAGGGTGTTCATACTGGCTTCCTGTCACACTGTGGCAGTTTAGTGGGACACAAAGACATAGTTGATATTATTAGAAACATAGTAGCATTTTATTGTTTGCAACTATTCAAAATGCCTGGTGTGAAAAAGAGAAATTTACCTTTAGTTGGACTCTCACAGGAGAACCGGAAAGAGAGCAGGGTAAATTTCGATTTTCTCAAATATATACACGTTATTATTAAATGTATACATAAGATATCATTCAACCAACTATGTGCTGGTTTGCAGGCAATACATAGAAAAGTTCTTGTTGTATTTTGTTTTAAAATGGATCAATTGTTAAATCAATCTACTGTTCACAGTCTAGAAAACTAAATAAATGTCATATTAAAAAAATCCATAAATTCAGCTCTGAATAATCCATGAATGAAACTCAGGGTAAAACCCTTCAGAGGAGTAAAACTGGAAAGTGTGATGGATGAATGTGCAACTCAAGTAGAGATTTCTGTCCCAGTTTGTGAAAATAAGCTTCCTAAAGGATGCATTTTAAAGTTCCACACAGTTTGAAACTAATATTAACAATGAAAAGAAAATACAAGCTCATATGAATATATATTTGAGGTATAAAGAACGTACAGCCTCGTGCAAGTTCAAGCCCTCATGTACCGGGACATTTAAAAATCATCTGGTACTTTGCAGATGTAGCTAGACCACATCATGGCTCACTCTTCTTTACAATGCTCCTTCAGTTCATTTGAGGTTTGCAGGGATTTATTTGTACACAGCCGTCTTAACGTTCCACCACAGCATTTCAGTCAGTGTGAAGCTTTCTGGACTCCTGTTGGAGATTTGCTGCTGTGCTTGGGATCATTGTCCTGTTGCATGAGTCAGTTTTAGCCAAAGTTGACCTCACGCTCTCTGAATGCTTTGGTATACAGAGTTTATAGTTAATGTTTATGGACTTTGAGTTGTCCAGCCAACCAAAATCATCACCCCTCCACCACCATGACTAATGGTTGGTTTGATGTGTTTGTGCTGATATGCTGTTGGCACATGGTCAGTCATCTCACCTTTGGTCTCATCTGTCCAACAACATTGTTCCAGAAGTCTTGGCCTTATAACACTTTAATGTCTTTCATCCTTGGTAATGTGTTAACACACATCTGAATGTTCCAGAGCAGTAAACTGCCACAACCTATGCTTTTATAGAGGTGCTAACACTTGCTGATGATCAGTTAATCGAGTGGATTGACTAGCAGCACTTGGCTACTATTTACCCTCTTAACCCTTTAAAGCCGGTCGGAGCGGGCACGCTCTGTTTTGCATAACTATTTTTAAATCCCTGTTGAACCGGAACCACGTAAGCTAGTGCAATAATTTTTTTTGCATATGAAACCGGAGGAGTTGTACTTACATCTTATGCCGTCAGCTTGTCCTAGATCACGGTTTCCTTCCACATATGGCTTTGCAAAAATTGCATAAAAAGCGCTTGTAGCAGCAAAAACATAATATTTCAGAAACACACTTTGCCGATCCGATCAGCTGTTCCAAACACTTCCTACGTTGGAATAGACGTCAGCGCGAACGATTGTATGTCCGCCATTACCTGCCCGGAACCGGAAGTGACGCCATTTTGCGGAAAATGTAGTTTTTTACCTTCAGGGCCTTATAAGCCTATACTGGTGTTTTTAAAAGTCATGTTTGACTTTATGACTTTCTGAATAGTTTCTGGGATGCTTAGAACTCAAATTGCACTGCTGGCAATAGTTTATTTTGATGCACATGCTGTTTTTTTGCAAATTTGGATTGTAATATTTATTTTCGTTTTTCCTGCAGTATATAAAATTGGTGTATCTCAAAAATAAAACTATGAAGACACTCAAAATAATTTTTTTTTGTTTTCACACTTTTGAGGGATAAGCCTCTTAAATTTCTCTAACTAGAAATATATGAAAAAAAAAGATTTTCCATTTTTTTGTACTTTATTGCACTTTTTTGCAATTTATGTAGTTGCTATGGACTTAATGCAGACATATTATTAAAATGTGGGCTATAATGGTTGTATTTATGTATAGCAACTTGAAATGCTCCCAAAAATGGCACTACAGCATATAAAAATATAATATAAGCTCTGGCGGACTTGGTTCTATGGTAGGTCTTAAAGGGTTAATTCCCACAGTATTCCTATGGAACTAGTAAAGAGGACTTTATAATTTCCACATTTGTAAGTCTGCTAGTGTCACCGTGACGTAAATTTCAGGCAGTGGACTTCAAGCAAACTATAAAGAAGTAGAACAGGAAGGACTACAACACTCAGCCGTTCGGTCTCCAGCTGTTTATGTCGGTGTCTGCAACTGAGAATAATCTAGTCTTAATAAATCCTTAATGCAAACTTTTTACCATGACTGTAGATATTACAGTGAAACTGAAATCTTGTGTTTATATATCCAGGTACTCTGACTAAAAACATTTTTACTATTAAACAAATGCAGATGTACAGAAAATGAAATTGATAGCCACTAATTTTAAAACAGAGTTTACCTGATTGCCACGGTTTATTGTGGTTTAAAGGTAAACATAAAATAGAAAGTGGCATTTCTAGGGGTGGGATTATCCCCTGGAAAAAAAAATATGATGTTCCCAGTTGAGAGGCGATATAATTGCACAGGGAAGCGGTGATTACCGGTGTGGATAAATGGCCGTGTTAAAGGGGTGAATCTGGACATGTGGAAACTGTTTCCCCCCACTAATAGCTGAATAAGCTGCTGTAATCTATCAGGTTCCTGTGCTGTAGCAGCTGCTGTTTTTGCTCAGTGACATACATACAGCATCATCGTTGCCTTTCTTTTTCATGTTGTTTAAAAAAAAATAATGCACAATCGCCAAAAGAGCTGCAGAAATGTTCATAAACACCCATTTATGTAACGCAAGCCAAGCTTTTATCTCAGTGTTAACCCACCCACTGCACACAGCCCCACACAAACACTCACTCGCGCACATGTGTCTGAAGAGATGCTGGGGTGCCAAGTGTCGAGGATACATTACTAATTAGAGATCGGTCTCTTCAGGGGGTCTCTCCTTTTTAATGATCACCCTACTAATCAAAGAAACCCTTTCTTTGTTAGCTGGCGCTCCTCCGCGTCCAGCCGCACACCAGACTAAACACTACAGTTATTTTTGCCTCTCCTCCACAATCTCCCCCACCGCCCCCACCTCCACCCCGCTGTTCTCCTCCATAATTTCAAGGTCCTTGAAAATCAAGACATATTTTAGGAGGTGCAATTAGGTTATTTCTGCTCCAGTTGCTGCTATGTTCCATAAAAATGTATTTAATTTTGTTTTGCTGAGCCTTCCCTTGTTTTTATTTTTTTTAATTTTCTCTCCCTCCGTTGGTCGGTCCCACGTGGATAGCAGGTTGGATGAGCGCCAAGTCCTTGCACCTGTCCCTCAAAGAGAGACAGACACGCGCACAGACAGAAGAAGACGCGCGTGTGCGCACAGCATCCTGCGTTGTCAAGGTTATAGGACGGCATAGCTGCTTCCCAGTAGGAGGGAGGCAGAAAGGAGACGCTAGGGAGGAGATTGAATAAGTACCAGAAGGAAGCACAAAGAGAGCAGACAAGTGGTTGAAAGAAAAAAAAAAAAGAGGGCTGTTGAGAAATGGAACCTGTAATGATGGTATGGGAGACTCATGAGCGCCAGGCGAGGGAAGGGATAGGGAAAAAATGAGAGAGATGAAGAGAAAATTCAGAGAAAGAGAGATGGCCGCCTGCGTGTCCTCCCCCATCCTTAGGCACATGCTATTCAAAGCCCTGTAATTTGTGTCATTAATTAAAAAGCTGATGGGATGGAGTTGAGGGTTTTGCTCTCTGCAACTCCCTGCTTGAGACGGGGTGGGGGGGTGGGACGGGAGTGTGTTAGGGTGGGGTGTTTGGGGGGGCCGTATTGCAAAAAATATTGCTGCCATTCTGCCATGAATCTCTATTAGTGGCTAATGATACCATTCTGATACCTCTCAACCATTAGTGTGAAATTGGGAAGCATTAATTATTCAAATGAAAATCCATACAGCTGCCGCTCACATGACAGCGTCTATGCGCTCGCAGCGGCTAAAGATCCCCATTGTTAGCTGCTCGCCGTTTGCAGGACGTGGGCTGTGAGAGGTCGGCACAGCAACCTGTCAGGTGGAAATTATACTTGAAATCTTGTGGGGGGGAAAATGAAGTAAGGACTGTGTTACACAGAGGCTTTAAAATTGAATTTTATAGGGTATGGTATTGCTGAGCGGCGGGGTGCATATAATCATATTATCTAAACTGTCAAAACTGAAATATGTATATGCACACAAGCAAAAACCTTATTGCATTTCCTTTAAGTTTTTCATTGTTACGAACAGCTGCTGCCCTCATTTGTAGCCAATGGGGGATTTAGGGGGAGGGGGGGAGGTTGTTAGCAAAATGGCCAACCACGGCGGTGTCTGCGGTGCTTTCTGCATTAGCATGCATGCTCTGCAAAGTGACTTCATCGCCGTGATTAAATGATCAAGTTTGCCTTTTGCATTCCTGTAATGTTATGAAAATATATTCAGTGCGCCCTGTGCAAAAAATAAACCTTAGATCCAGCCACCGCTACATCAGAACAATTTAGTGGAGGCATGGCTGCAGCTACATTTTCTGGTCTAGATGTATGGTTTAGCCCTGTGATAGACTGGCAACCAGTCTAGGGGCTACCTCGCCCTGTGGCCTGTGACAGCTGACTCTGCATTGGGTAAGCGGAAGAAAGTTAATGGGTGGATGTTTGACTTAACCTAGTGGCAGAGCAGTGACTGATTAACCTTAAACATTAACCTGCGCTGACTGCACAATGTTCAGCTGTTAGAGTTACATAACTCAAGGTGAAGTTTATATCCCCCAAACTGTGGCATGTATTGACAGACTAACAGCTAGTGCCCAGTAACGTGCATCTTTTTAAGCCGTACATAGGTTTACGGTTTGTTTCAGCCATCTTGCTAATGTTTCTGCTTGTTTTTGTCTTCTTCACAGCACAATAGCTAATTTTTTGCATGCAGCGTGCTCACGGTCCACTGGGTAATTGTTTCCGATGTTCCCAGATTAGTGAGTCAACTGGTTATCTAACCCTGGACCAGTCCCTAGATAAATCAGGCTTTGGAAGTGAGTGGGAGCATTGAGGTGTGTTAAAGCTAGGCACTGCAACCTCAAACTGCTCCACCCATGCTTCTCTGTGGCTAAAAGATTATCCTGCTTGCACCGGGCTGCCTCCAGGTATGCCTCCATGTAGCTGTTTGAGGCAACGTGTTACATTTTTAAAAAATGTATCTCAGATAACGTTTTATCTGTTGTCAAGCCCATGCCAACAGGTGATGTTTTTTTTTTCTGGATTTTTGGTTGATTAAAATGAAACTACCATAAAAAGTGAGCACAATTACAAATTCAGCAGCGGATCAAATTATTATCTCCCCAACTGTAAGCATATAAATGACATTCAATGCTCAGCGGATTGCAGGTTTCCCATACCTTATAAACAGTACATTTGCACAATAACTGAAACTAGCATCATTGAAGGAACAGCGGGCTGGGAGGTCAATTCCGTGATCACTGTTTATAAGATTGGGGAAACCTGCAGTTAGCCGAGACTGAAGAAGTCACTTGGATGAGTGACGAAACGTTTCTCCCGCAAAACGCTACGTTTATATGAACAGAATCGACTTTGAGGGATTTACTTACCTGGATGATCGAGCGTCCATCAAGACGACATTTAAATTAGTTTAATAACAGATGAAAAACACAAAGGGAGTCAAGCTTCTAGGACGACCATATTTAAACAACCAACTTAGCAGCATTTAAAAAAAAATAGCTTTGGTCCCTATGGGTAGTTCCCCCCCTTCATAACAGCTGGATGGCGGTGGAGTTTTTTTAAATAACTCGTCAGTTTTAAGGCTTAAATTTACATCCGTGGCCACCTGATTGACTGGTGTGCTGACTGCTGGGCTTCACCTCCTCTAATTCCAGTCACTGAACTCGCCCTCTCAGCTGCGTTTGCTGTGTCGGGGACTAATCTGACAAATGACATGGCTCGCCGTGTGGCATAGACCATCCAGGAAGTTTGGGCTGCTGTTTTGGTGACAGACATAATGGTGTTTTCTTAGTCTGCTACCTAGCACAGTTTGCTGCTGCTTGCTAATCAAGTTAGCTGGCTGAAAGCTGATCAGTCCAGCACGGTACAGATGGTAACTTCTGGCTGTAAAAAGACCTACAAAAGCTCGACCATGAAAATGCAGAGTAAAGGCTACAGTTAAAAGCTTAATTTTTAAGCCATAATAATACCAGATATTATAGTGAATAATACTGACACACAGCGCTGTATATAACTCACGAATAGCCCTCCGAAGCCATCGGGACAAGGCTCCATCAAATGATTCAAATATAGGGTACAGGCAAAGGATCATTTTTATTTTGTCGAGTCAATGAATATGATGCTCGAGGGCCTCTTTTATGCGACGGCTCCGCGCCGGGTCCGTGTTTCATCTGTAAGGACCCTTATGTTTTTTGATCTGTGCGCACTTTTTTTGATAGTTTCTCAGACGTGAAAGTGGGGACAGAGGAAAAAAGGCGAGAAGGGAGAGAGAAAAGAAAGAGATGAGAGAGCTAAGTGCTTTTTAGTGACTCAGTGACAGCCGTGACCAAAATCGTATTAAGGTCACAATGGGGGTGGTGCGGTGGAGTAAAGAAGCTTTTCAAATGAATCAATTCTCCATCTCTGCTTTTCCCCGCTGCTTCTCTTGCGTGTGTGTGACTGAGTATGTCCAAGGCGCATATCGCAGGTGTATATCTCAGTCTGTACTGTCTACGGTGAAACATGAGTCGACACAACGAGGACAAGTCGGTTCGAGCGTTCTGATGGGTGACCTTGTTGCATCTGGCGGTGTTGTCCGGTCGAGCGAAAGGGCCGCCGTGCTGGACTTCGCCCGGGGAGCGGCGTATTTCCTTGTCAGGGATTTCATCCACATCCTTTACTCCCTGCTCACACCGTCTCCCCCGATGATTGCGTTGTATACCGCTTCTCACATCCCCGCCACTAATGCCTTTTTCTTTAGATCATTACCCTCCTCTCGCCTCGCCGCTGTTAGCAATCGCTCAATCAGAAACGCCGGCCTCCCCGCGGTCCCCGTTGTGTGGCCATTGCTCACGGGAGGTGAGGAGGCTTTGATCGGGTAGCGTTTGGCTGTTTACTTTGATTTGATCTATGGGGTCCGCATGCTGTTCAGAGTTATTGGCAAATTTGGGGTGTCGGTAACAGCGATTCACATGCAGCCCGAAGCGATGGTTGCTCGCGCTTGGTATGGACTTGTTGTGTTGCAGTGACAGCTGGAGTGTTTTCTGTTAATGAGGTGCTGTGCTGTACCAGTTTATGATCTGACAAACACAGACGACTTGTTCAAGCCTCTCCCCTCCCCGTTGTTTTCCTCTCCTTCGTGCTCTTTCCGTCGCCCGACATCCTCGTTCTCGCTCCTTTTCGTTGGCTCAGTGCCTTCATTAATATTGTTCTCCTCTAATAACTTTCCCATCTTTCAAACTTTACCCCACCTGCCCCCTGCCCACTGACCTCCATACCTCACTCTGTTGCACTCTCCATTTGGAGGAGAGGACTCTTGTAAGCCCTAGTAACAGAGGTTAATCCTCTCTTATTAGAACCGGGATTACTGAAGGGGAAGGGACAGGAGCAGGCGCACGGGGTGGATGCTAACGCCAACTATGAATGAAGGAGACTGACAAAACGCCATGTCTGACATAAAAGGCTTGTTCACTTCACGGAAAAAAAGAATTATATAGAGAGTTAAGATGTAATAGGCTCAGTAGTTTGTTTTCAGCAGGCTTTCGGTGTGCTTGTTTAGATGTAGACTGCAAACAGCTCTTACTTTTCCCTTACTCTTGCAAGAGTCATGTTTAAAAAAATAGGTCACTCAAGCTCCCATTTGAATACATAAATTTACTTTAAATTTGAAATGAGCTACTTAACGTATGAATTGAGTAACAGAAGTAGATCAGTGAGAAACATTTTCCTGCCTGAAGTCACAGTGATGAAGCTGAACTCAGAAGTACATGGAGTTATTATTCACAGTGGATAATGCTAATGCGAGAGAGATCTCTTGGAGTGAATTAATCACTTGATTCTGCTGATCTGCTTAGCTCTTCTGTGTGATTTAGCATCTCTTAGCTAGCAGGTTTTTCATTTTATTATTTAAATCATTTATTTTTATATTTTTTGGGTAGATAGAAAGGCTGAGAATACTAAATTTGAACATGCTAGTTGACCGCCAGTGTTGGGTAAAACAGGCTACAATGAGCTACAATCAGATGACATTTTACAGCAGCACAGGCTTGTTTCTTTCTTCACACTTGCACTACAATCACCTGATTTCAGTCTTTAAGGGCATCGCTTTTAATTTTTAATGGCACAAAAGAACAAGGGTGTGACAGTAAATGCAAACTGCGTCCAAGACAGACACAGTTGCATTACACTGCTAACATAACTTCAATTCTCTGCAAAGATCTCTGCAGATAGCATGCTAACACAAAGCTAGCCAAACACCCAGAATGATGTTAAAGCTGAAAGTATGCTGACCCCAGACCAGCCGCCTGAGGCTGATCTTCAAAACAGGCAGTGATGGTCAGCATTAGTATTGTAGCCTCCAGTAGAATTTCAGTGGATTGATTTTGTTGTCAGCTTTGCATTAGAAGAAAGACTGTATATATGTCCTCGTTAGGATAGGGATTTGTGCTAATGAGTCTCTAGCTGTAGGGTTTTATTATTAAATGATTTTACAGAGTAATGCAAAAGTAATGCAGTAGGTAGTGCGTTACTTACTCCAGAGAGTAATTAAGTAACATAAGCACTTTTTTTTAAAGTAACGAGTAGTGCTGTAACACATTACTCCTTTACTTAGTCATCTAACTACCTCAACACTGATGACCACTAATAAAACTCCAGTTTAATACTAACGTTGCTCTCTGTCTGCCGTGCAAATGGTAACGTGAAATATGTCAATGTTTCAAGTGTGTGTCAATAAGAATGTGTTTATGCAGATTTAAATCTCGATCTCAGTCCAGGTGAAATCAATATCCAGCACGTCATCCATTATAATAATCTAATAACAGTCGCACCAGTCAATTTAGAATGATTTACATCATCTGCTGCATCCCATTGAATAAGGGGAGGTATCGTATACGGTAATCATCATTATTGTCATCAGTCTGTTCAGGTTATGAGTGTCTGAATATTAGTTTAGGAGCTGAATCAATGCGTGGTGTTTTGCAGTGGCTGAATTGCTGGACAGATTGTTTTCTCTTTTTGCTTGAACAAACTTGAAAATGGTTAAAACATTTCTGAAGAATTCAGAAGTTTCTAATTATCATAAGATTTTAAAAAGTCTACAATATGTAAACATTTTATATGACTGGAGAAAATTCAATTGCATTTTATATAGTGCCAAAATACAGAAATCAAAGCTAAGAGAAGCTACTTAAGTTAAACAGAAATGCTGCAAATTGTGCTGTATATGGAGAATTAGGTCAATTTAAGTAGATTAACATGGGTGAATGTTGGATTATTGTTTTTTAGTGTAGATTACTTAATGGAAATAAGAATAAATTTTCCTTTCTTGTGGTTTATTTCTAAAAACAAGTGTTTCCAAGTCACAGCGGATAGTTATACGTTATGTTATTATTATTGTTATTATTATTATTATTATTACAGGATTTTCATATTTATCCTGAAAAACTGTCATGGTGAATGAGAGGTGTATAAGTGCAGGTAAATACAGGTATATATGGTTGATTTGTTGATAGTTGATGACGATGATGATGATGTGAAGTGAATGACCCTTTGCCTTGATTGTACCCCGGGAAGGGTTCTAGCCTAGGTCAGCATAACTAAGGGAGGGTCGAGGTCCCCTGATCCTGGTTTAACTATAAGCTTTAAACAGACAGAAGCATTAAGCTTAAACCTGCCCTCTATAAATGACAATATGTTGAAATGTTTTTTATGCCTTTTCTAAAAGCCCTGCCTCGTCTCATACATTCCCATCCCCACAGCGATGTCTCTGTTTTTTGTTGCTGTGCAGGCGTCAGTGCAAAAACCCAGAGCATGTTCTACAACAACTTCAGAGTTGATTAATCTGTCTTTTTCCAGCAGGCTCATATGAGGCGCAACACTGTCTGCTCTCTAAAAAACAACAACTGACGATCAAATTTTGTGTGTCCCTCTGTTACTAACCCATGTTTCTCTTGGAGTGTCTGGAAAATAAAGACAGTGATCACGATGTTAACCTGTTCTTTGTATTTTTTCTTTCTTTCTCTCTCCCCTTCATGCCTAAAAAAATAGAAGTGGAACAAAAAGGTAACTAAATACCAACAACTTTTCTTTGTCTTTGTCACCTTGCATTTCCATTTGGGCACGCGCTTGCTATTTGCCGGTGACGGGCCGCTACGGCAACTTTTCGTAGTGTTGTTCGCTACTGTGGCTCAACATGCATTTCATGGGGAATATCTGGTTTTTCCATGAAACACCGCTAGGGAATTTCATGTACAGCAGCGTCCAAAATATTAATTAACCTTCCGACCCCGTGCCTTCACTTCTTGTTCATCAGCAGTATCAACCACACGGGTTCTGATATCCAAGCCATCGCAAACCTCCTCGCTGCTGAAATCTCATAACCCCGGCGTGTTTTTATTCCCTGTAATAACTGAAAATTCTTCCAGCTCTGCGTTATCAGCTGCATAATATTAAAGCAGAGGCCTATACAGGTTGATCAATAGCTTGTCCAGTAAGCTGTCAGCATTTTTCATTATAGCTCTAACATGATGATGACTATAACCTTCAGGGACTAAAAAGAGTCAATACTAGGGATAAATCATGGCAGCTGTATTCTTACCTTATCAGCACTGTATGATGCTGCAAAACATATGCTAAAGCTACACTTGTGCCCCAGGAGCTTTGTACCGTGTTTGTAGTCTTACCTTTTAACACGACCTGGAGAATTTGTTCGTTGTCAGATGTTAACAATAAAGATGGATCGAAGCCAAACCGCAGAAAGGGAATGAGTTTGGCTTCGATACCTGCGCCGCATTATCTTTTAGCACGACGCCATAAATATAAAGCCGGGTTCGAGTTAAAGATGGGATTGAAATCATTAAACGAGTCGAGAGCTCTGCTGAAATGGCCGAGGCAATGCATTTTTTTCGGTCTCGTTGTAGTCGTTAGTTAATGACGTATCGCGAAACCAGAAGCAACGAGAACGAGCAGCGAAGGTGAAAGGGGAGTTACAAACGTTTTACCGATGTGACGGGCGCTGCTGTGGTAACGGTTGTGAAGTTCCCCATGAAAGCCATGTGAGCCTTTTTGTATCGCTCCTCTAATGTCTTCCATTCACTCCTCCATCTCTTGCATCCTTAAAAACGACAAAAAAGCATATTTTACAACCTCCATAGAGCCCAGTGTGCTGTCAGAACAAAGCTTGCCGACTCTGACCTTGTACCCCAGCGCATCTTGTGTTTCTCAACCATAGAAACGGCCCTCTTAGCGTTTAGCTGAGCACCGCTGAGATGTGTGCCGAGGCTGTATGTCAACAGGACGCATCTCGCCACATTTTCACCTGCAGGTAGACAACATGTTTAATCTTAGGAGATTACAAGGGAAAGAAGCCTCTGTGGTTTTTTTGTTTTTTCTTCCCTGTCTCTTCCTCGACGGAGCCCGCAGCTTTTACCTCTCAATGGATCCACGGCTAGAAGCTGTCAGCGCACTGTCAGGCTGCTGGCTTGTTACAGCGGAGAGAGCCTTCTCGCACACATCGTTTTTATTTCTGATATTCTTCTGGAGCAAACCTGTTGAAAGTGGGGGAAGCTCTTAATTGTGCCTTCTTTTCTGCCTGTGTTTGTCCTTCGTCTGCTGTTTTAGCTTTCGTTGTTACATGTGTTATTGTTTGTACAATTTTAATTGCAGTATTAAACTCTTACGCTGTGTTGTTGTTGTAATTCTGTATGCAGATGCAATCTACTTAGAAAGAAAAGAAAATTATAATTGCCTCAGTCCACGATAATCCATAATGAACTAAAATTAGCTTTCCACCATTGACCCTCTCCAGCTGTATTGGCTTTATCAGATCTGACTACAAACCGGTTTACATATAATTAGTTTATTGTGTGTGGGGCTGTAAATCATGTCACGGGGCTGAAAAATGTCATGTAGGTGAAATAATGGACAGGCTATCATTACACAGATGATGTCACTTTAATTTGTTTTCTTTCTCCTAAATCTCTACCTTGGCCAATAATTGAAGTGCAGCTATTTATCAAAATTTTTTAGGTTGGTTGGGGGGTTGTTTAATGCTGTTTACTAAGAAGTGCCGCTGGGGTGCTTTAACCAAAGAGAAGACTGAAACCTATTTTCTTCCCTGGCACAGTATCTAATTGGATGTGAAAAGAAGCCGTTGTGCAAAGTGTAACTGAAACTAAAGGGAACCAAAATGGTAATTTGTGTGTGTTTCTGTGGGCGAGTTAGTGGTGTTCGGGTAAGTTCCATCAGTGACTTCTGACTCGTTTCTGCTCTGCATTAAGTCAGCAGAGATAACCCTGACTTCATTTACTCTTTTCTCCCTCCAAACTCAAAGCCAGTTTATTCAGACAGATTGTAACTACTCGCCTCTGGGGTCCGGTAACTGTAGTCGAAGTATCATATGTAACAGCTGAAGACTACAGTAAGTAATTGAAAGCAAATCAGTGCTCACTGCACTGGAGACACTGTTGGAAATAATGAAATGGCTCATTGTGGGTTGGTTTTTTTTGTTATTGATTGTGTTCTGTTTAATTTTAGTGATAAAATCCAAACAATTCTAACTATCAGTGTTCGTCACGCAAATCTTTTTTTATCTGCTTTTCTTCTAAAACTGCCCATCTTAACACAGATTTAAACTTGTTCAATTTTGTCTCTGATTCGTCTGTTTAATACCTGCCAATGTAACTCTGTAATTGTCTTTCCCCATTTTTGGCTCCTCAGTATTCCTGTGCCCAGGGCTACTGCGGAGGGTGTACCAGAGCGAGCATCTCTTTGAATCGGACCACCAGTCCGGAGCTTGGTGCAAAGACCCTCTTCAAGCTTCGGATAAGATCTACTACATGCCTTGGACACCCTACCGCACAGACACCTTGACCGAATACTCATCCAAAGAAGACTTTGTCGCTGGAAGGCCGACAACGACCTACAAGCTTCCGCATCGCGTTGACGGAACGGGCTTTGTGGTCTACGACGGAGCGCTCTTCTTCAACAAGGAGCGCACACGCAACATTGTCAAGTTTGACCTGCGAACTCGCATCAAGAGCGGCGAGGCCATCATAGCCAACGCCAACTACCACGACACGTCTCCGTACCGCTGGGGAGGGAAATCAGACATTGATTTGGCTGTCGACGAAAACGGCCTGTGGGTGATTTACGCGACCGAGCAGAACAACGGGCGGATTGTGATCAGCCAACTCAATCCCTACACACTGCGCGTTGAGGGGACCTGGGACACGGCGTATGACAAGCGTTCTGCATCCAACGCCTTCATGATTTGCGGAATCCTTTATGTGGTGAAGTCGGTGTATGAGGATGATGACAATGAAGCGACGGGAAACAAGATCGATTACATCTACAACACAGAACTCAGTAAAGACGGCTTCCTGGACATCCCTTTCCCCAACTCCTATCAGTACATTGCTGCTGTGGATTATAACCCCAGGGACAATCTGCTGTATGTTTGGAACAATTACCACGTTGTCAAGTACTCTCTTGATTTTGGAGCATTGGACAACAGACTAGGTAAGTCCAGCTTCCTTATTTTTCATATACATGAAATGGCACTGAAAGACTTGAAGGTGTAAGAGAATCTGAATGTGTAGGAACATCACATGAGCAGTGGATTTGATTTGCACGCATAGAATTTGAAATGAGGATCTCATTAAATTTGAATTGTTACTTTTTTTTCTGCAATGAAACAATGATGCAATTTCAGATGGTAGGCACGTAGCAGGACTCTAAAAATCCCAGCCTTCTGGCTAGGTGTCATTCCCAGTGTGTTTATCGATGTTTGACCAAAATTTGACCAGTGATTCCCAGTGTATCATTTTTTTATCCACTACCCTTTCATTTTGTAGCCACTATCCCATTCCAAATTTCCAGCTGATAACAAAAAATGCTGTATTAAAAATAAGCCGTAAAAGCATTCTGATGTCAACGACTTTCAGACGTGCCCTCCTTTTCATGTGTCTGATTCCATCTGAATGAGTCACTCTTCCATAAAAGTCATGGCGGCTTCAGGTTGAACCTACTAACGTTTTTGTATTGCATTCACCACTGAATGCAGTCACATTAATGGAAAGGCACGTACAAGACAAGTACTGCACATGTCTCTCATTCATTTATTCAGATCACTGAAAGATATGATTTTGAGAGCGTACTAAACAGCAGAAACATGAAAAAAAATCTAATTAATTAATCTCACAGAAAAATAAAGGAAGTCTTTTTTCAGACCCTGAGCTGTCACAGAATCACAGTTCACAGCTGAATTTTAATAATCATCTTATTTGGTTACTACACTTTGCCTCCCTTTCCTTCTATAATAACCACATACAGGCCGACTGTGTATCACTTGCGGTCATGTAGTACATAATATTGGATGAGCGACTATATGAGGAAGCTGAATGCAACAATGACCTGTCTGGGTTCATAGTGAGCTCATTGCTATACGATCTGACATTCCTACCGGGATGTCAAACTGAATTTACATCAAGGGCCAGATGCACTCTACTTTGAACTTACTGTAAGAAATGTAAATTTCTTTCAGATAATCGGAATTTCCAACCCTTTAATTGTTTATCTGTTACTTAATTGCTTTGGTGTAGCATGAATGACAATTCAAGCTTAAAATTGATGAAAATACAGTTAAAATGTCAAGATCTTTGAACTCCTTCACATTTACCTAAAAAGCCGTCCAGATTGGAGTCGAAGTTGGGTTGATTCTGTCCCCCGGGCCTTATGTTTGACACCCCTACCCTAGGCGATGAGTGATTTTACTTTACTAATGACTCTTTTGATCTCACACCAGCTATTTTTAAACTTTTTATTAGCGTGTTTGTTCCGGCTGACACATTTTTTATGTGTTGCGTGAAGAACAGCTTGGCACGGCACGTCTTGTTTTTGTCGGGTTTTGGTCAAACACTGATAAACATATGCATTTATACTTAAAGAGTGTGTGGGCTAGTGGCAATTGGCTGTGGGGTATGGTGCTCAGTGTATTTTGATTCGTCCCAAATTGGAAGCGAAGCACAGTTTAACACATGGCAATGTACTGCAGACAGATGACTATTAAAAACTGTGCCTAGCATAAATCGAAGCACCATTTTTAGCATTCATATGATGTTTTCTTCCATCACATGTAACAATAGGAAAAAAGATTTTTTAGGCACGGAAATAATAATTCTATTGTCTTAAATTCTTCGGCGCGTCGCACATTTTCTGTTAAACTCGAGAGTTTTTCCGCACCTTCTTTAGCCACAGGCTTAGGGCTTTTATTCAGTCTGGCTGTTGACTTTGAAAAAGGAACAAGTGACTGCTCACATTAAACTTCCCAGAACTCTTTTGAAAAGTCTAATTTCTCCACTCCATTGTTCTTTTTATAAATTGGTGCTTGTTGGGAAGCATAAAACGGAGAAAAAGAACCTGTTTTGACACACCAAGGTAATTCTTTGCGCTATCTCATCAACAGCTCCAGTCAAAAATGTCACAAGTTATTTGACTGTGAAATCCTTACTCCTGCTTTCTCCTCTGGAGCTTTATTCTACCTGCCGCTTGCCAGTTTAATTTATTTTCTTTAGCTGGCTGCTACTTTTCTCAAAATCTTTTTTTTTTTTTTTTTACACATCAAATCGCGCTCCAGCACACCCTGTAATGCATTCATTCTTTCAGCGGCTGTACTTACAGCGTTCACGTTTGACGATGCATGACTGTCCAAAATGTAATATGTCGTAGTTAAGGACCTTAGAGCGCTGTTATGTGCTTTTTATATGAGATGGTTCGGCGTTTATACGCAGTGGTCACACATTTCTGTCATGTAGAAACTTGCAAGTGCAAAGTCTCAGCAGCAGACTTCCAGTGAGAAGTCTTTGATTGTGTTATTGGCTGCTGTTGCAGAACAGGCTGCCCTCCAAAGAGTCTGCTGCATAAATATAGATAGTAAAATGTTGCATTAAGTGAATGGATGGAGTTGCAGAGCAAATATAAATGTCAGATAAACAGACTGATCGAGGAATGAAAGAGTGATTGAATGGGCTCCAGAGTAAGGAAACATTTAGAAGGATACAGACTTAATCTGAATAAAGCACTGGCTGTTAGCTTCCACACGGTTGTCTCTCACGAGTAGCCTAATTTTAAGATGGCAGGATAGTCACAACCACATTGTTTGAATCAGCATCGGCGTACCACTTCACTGCACACAAATTAGTCTGTACTCGCAGCTGTATTGCATTGTTTCTTCCATTAATTTGCTAGTCCGGTGAGGATGCGCAAAGAGGGAACCTGGAGACATCTGTCAGAGAAAAGCACAACAATGAACGAGCTGAGAAAGTATGGAAAATGAGGATTTGAATCCTTTTGATGCAACAATGTGAGTTGTTTTTAAGCTAAAAAGAAATGCTAAGTGTTAGTTGTAGTTCATTCTGAGTCATTGTTGTCATTCAGCGAGCCCAGAACAAATGATTCGATGAACCACAAAACACCAGAGAGTCAAAAGCCGATGTAGTCTCTTCCTTTTCCTGCTAACATGAGCTTCTGAAATTTGATCCAGTGTCATGATCACAGTGCCTGTTAGCGCTTGCAGAAAGGTGTCATTCTCTGATCGCACTAACACAAGCTCATTTCCACTTGTGCTTCCACTTCCACGAGCATGCCTGACCTGCCACAGCAGTGGAGCATGGTATATGGGCAACAGAGCAGCAGATACATGGCCAGACCCACAGCTGGGGCTCCATTGCCGTATGCCCAGGGTACCGCACATATTACGGGGGGAGTAGGTTGGGGCAGGGGGATGATGACTAGAATTGCCAAAACCACATTACAACCTTAAAAAATGTGTCCAATTTAAAAAATCTACAAATTAGGTTGGATGTGCACACTGGCTGTGAGCTTCACTTAATTGTCCTCTTGCAGCCTCCTCAACAAGCCGACCAGTATTTTGATCCAGACAGGATGTTTTTAAAGACAGATGATCCATGCACAAGTGTGCTCGTCTGATAATTAATTTCATTAACTTGGAGTAGAAAGTGTAGCTTTTAGTAGGCAGACATAAAAGCTCTGTTATCACTTTTCATGATCGGATTTAATGCTGATTATGTGAGGACAGCTGAAATAAATTTGCTGTGTTAATATTTTTAAAGCATAAATGAAAATAAAGCTTGAGGATAACACTACATGAATAGTTAGTAGCACAAGCATGCATGCAAGCATGAACTTGGTGGTAATGGAAAATATTACAAAGGCCAAAGCAACCTCTCTAGAGCATGTTGATCTGACAGTAGCTGACTCTCAACTATCCATCAGCCAGCGCTTCAAATTCACCTTTTGTAGTGTTTTTCACCTCCTCCATCACTTTGCGATTCAGCTCAATCATCTCCTTCACTGAGGACAGACTTCACGGGATTGTTTCAGGACTACAAAGATTGCCGCCCAGCAAGTTGAGGAGCTGCATGAAATTAGTGTCAACGCTGTTAGTTGAAGACCAGGCAGCCAAAAGAGAAAAAAAAAAAAGAAATCCTTGAAAAAATTGATGTTCCAATGAAACCAAATATGTCCCATCACATGGACAATTTTCTTACTGAAGGAATGCCACAGATAACAACTGAAAACAATTACTCCTTCTCTCAACTGCTTTATGTTTACTGTCATTGGTTCTCATCCAACAAAGTGCTAATAAATAATCCTAAAACAGATCCAGAAATGGTTAATTTGGAAATATACCAGTTTTTAGGTTTGTACCTTGCTTAGAAAATACCAAATCAAACATATTTTAACTAACAGTTTCAACTAGTACGACCCATCTCAGCTGGACTTTACGCTAATCAGCAAAGGTAACATGCTAAACGACATGTTAGCATATTATTCACTTAGAAAATACCTCCTTTAGATAAACAAACACGATAACTAATTATCATTTGTATTTAGATGCTACTGTGTTCTCATTATATACTGGAGTGTATACTGAGGTTAAATATATTTAACCTCGCTTCTGATTTTTAGCAATGCATGCAACAGTCAAGTCAAAAACTGACTTTTACTTTGAGGGTTTTCATCCAACGCAGTAGAGACAACAGAAATGACACTGTGTAGTTCTGTTCTAACTATTCATTAAGCCACTAAGGATCACTGTTTCAAAGAGAAGACTGCCATTAACTAAATAAAAGAACAATAAAGTAGATTCAGAGCATCAGAAGACACACAAAAGCTGATGGAATTCGGTGTAATGAGTTGTGCATTTGTTGGCTTTACAATAGTGCTGTAGTGACAAAGCAGATACATTCTTGAATGAACAGATCAACCCTAACTTGACCGCAATTCCCTGCGTCATTGAATTACTGTAGAACAGGTTACAGAGCTGAGTCATTTTCACATATTTATTGAGTCTCAAGCTACAAATTTCTGAGCAGATCTCAGTAAATGTAATAAAGTTGCTTCATTTACCGTCTGTAACTTTGCAAATTGTGGGTAAAAGAGAGGCAACGCACTGCAAACAGTGCTCCGCGGGAAATCAGAAAATATCCATTATCAAAGCAGACTGTTTTCTTACTCTCGCAGCAACGTTAAGTGGGAGTGAAATTTAAATCTGGCATGTTATGCTATTTGTATTTTTATGTTTAGTTTGATCACCTGTCTGTGAAGAGGAATATATGAGATTATTATGCATATTAATTTAATTTAAAAAACACATTGAAATGTTCTTGTAAACTGTTGTTATGATTACGTTTTGGAATCTCCTAGTCGTAATTAATAGTTCATAATTATTCTATAAACATTACATGGATGTAATAAATGTTCTAACAGCTTTCAGAATATATAAGATCCCTCTAGTTCATGATTTACTACCGTGCCGGGAAAAAACAACAAACAACACTGCCTCTGATTGTAATATTAAATTCTTAAGTCATTACAACAGTTTAAAACCAAACAATGAGACATGTATATAACCTCAAAAGCTTTAAAAAAAAGCGCCCCTGCTAGCAAACTAGCTAGCTAGCTAATTGAGAAGCTAGCTAGCTAAATATCCCTCTCTAAATTGTCTGTTGGTATCTTCCCTTATGCTGCCAAGATGTATATACAGTTGTTCACAATAATATTTTTTAACCTTTTTTTCTTTTTATATGTTCTTATGTAAGCTTGAACATGGAAGCACGTGATTTCCTTTTGCAGTATGTGTCTTGATCTTAGCGATGAATATTTTTGCGTAGCTCGCTTCCAATGAAGTTATCTCCACAATGACAGTATCAGGTACAAAACTATAAAGCTTTTTTCCTGACAAACTTAGCTGTGGAAAGGACTTTCTCCAGGCCTTGACTTTACCAGACTAACCTCTGTGCTGTCTGCCACAGTGAGCACGAGGCGCTCGCTGCATTAACTCCACAGGACAGGAAAGGCAAGGGCAGCTACATGAGAAAATTTGCCTCAGCCTCTCTCACCTGCTGCTGCTGTCTGTAGCAGTAACATACCATCCATAAGTTAATATTCCAAGCTGCTTCCACGGCCTTTTTATGCCGACGTAACACCAAGACTCTGGGAGATTTCTATGTTTAGCCTCACATCATCGATTAAACAGTATAATGGTGTGTTTGTTGTGAATGGCTTTAATTATGCCTGATTATGACACTTTACAGAAATCAGCAGTGCCTCTGTGGTCTTTGATTCATCTTGCCGTTTTAGTCAAACACCCTCTCATGTCTGCGTGTGTCGCTGCGCGAGTGACTGTTTTCGTCGACTCATGATTGGTGCATTTGATGTGGCACAGTTGGTGTCATGGATACATTCATTGTCTGACAATCTTGTAATTCTGCCACATGTTGCCATCTGGCCCAGGCACGATGCCAGCCCTGCTGGCCTGGAGAGAGTCAGCAGACGTGACACCCCGACCTTCATGCCGAAACAGCCAATGTTTTGGACGTTCGGGCCATCTTGGCTCTATTTGGAAGAGCCTGACACATGCTAAATTGATTAAGACTGTCTAAGCAGTAAATGCAGGCTGGCAAAGTCGCTGCAGATAATGTGACTCAGTGTGCTTTTAAAGGCAACAAACTGTTGTCCTTTCTGTTCCACTGCTTATGTGCTTGGCTTAGAATAACTGTCATCACTTTTTTCTACTTTTTTTTTTGACAAGCTATTATATAGATTCAGAGATACCCTGCATTTGTCATATATCATCACAGTTTTTTTTTTTTATCCTTACAATGCTTTGAGGAATATAATGCTGTGCAATTCAAACCAAATGCTACCGTTCCATAAAAATGCAGCCTTTTGCTTGCTGTATGAAGCCCTTTTTGATGTTGGGGCTTAGGAATGTAGGCTACATGCTTATTTGCAGGCGAGGCACTTATCACATGCCTGGTGCACCTCTCGCAGAGGGCAATTTTCTTCGAGGGAAAGTGCAAGGTTTAGGATTATAGTCGAAAATGATTTTTCTAACACGTGTATGCAAATCCATGCACCCAACCCTGATGTTGCACATACACAAACTTATGCACAAATTCTTCTAGCAAAGCCTTTAATGCCGCAACACAATGGCCTTCTGTTAGTAATGCAGCTTTAGATTCTTTTGCACTGAGAGAGCGAGCTCGTTGTCGTTGTTTAAGAGCCGTTTTTGGATGTTTCACAGCAGGGCTAAAAACAAATTGTGATATATTAGCAAATATAATTGCTGTGGCCATTTTTCTGAGACTGAATTAGGGGAGACCTTTGAGCAGGTATGCCCATGTTTCAGGTAGTTCACAATGTGCCATGTGCTCATACCCTCTCTGTGATACCCTATTATATATCATATGCGTCCCTCCTCCTGACTGGCCATCCATCACTGGCCTTGGCGGCTCTGCCTTGATCCAGAAATCATACACAGATCACCTGTGTAGTGAGAGAGGTGGCAGGCAATCCCTCAATTAAGGCCAACAACCAATCCATCTCTCCTGACGTTTGCAGAAATGGAAAAAAAAACATAAAGTCACAGTCAAAGTTCTTTGCAAGACAAATATTTGTGATTTCTCACATTGTTTGTAGTGTATGCATTTGGGTGTTTTAGTTCAGGGATCTTTTCCACCACATCTCTTGTCTTTTATAACTCCTCATGTGTGATTTTATGTGAGTATGTGTGGAAAGTGGTTTCTCTAGAGCCCCCCAAAATTGCCACAGTAAATTTAACAGGCTTGGTAAGCTCGGTGGCCCACAAGCTCAAAGTGATTTATTTTGGCCAATCAACCGAGTAAATCTGATTGGAGGCTTCTAAAGCATCTTTAACTCTCTTTATCACCAGTGTCAGATTGGCTGTATCCATTTGGCCCTTCCTGCTGTTGGTTGACGGTATTTTGAGAAGCTTTGCTCTTTTTCTTTTTCTTTGGCAAACGGTGGGACCTTGGAGGAGCGTGTTTTTCCTTTAGTGATTTTGCAATTCCCTCCGTGCGTGTCCTTGCACCTTACTTTTTCCTCTTTCTGCCTTCCCTGATACGTTTGACGATGTTTGGCTGTGTCACTAGCCACTAGAGACTCATGGTTTGGCTCTAAGGTTAAAAACTAATTCCAGCATTCTTCCTTGTAGCTTGATGCTAAATATTGGGTTTCTGTGCACTGTGAGTTTGAATGCAACCCTACCACAGCACTGTCTTTCATACTGTAGACATGTAGATGTGGAACAGATTTGCATACTTCTTATTACCACGCTTCACTGGTAGGGCGAATTGAGCGCCTTTTCGAGATGTGAAAATATAAATGTAGAGATTAAATTCAGAAGATCCTGTTTTGCAAATGCATATAAGCTACGTTCACATTAGGCAAAAACACTGCTTGTTTACTGCACAGCTGTGTGGCTAATTCATCCTTCAGTACTTCAGGATAGCGCATTTGCAGGCAGACTTAGCTCATATCTCTTCTGTCATTTACCTCAAACACAGTGAGTGTCTCTCCGGGCCCGTGTCCATGTGTGCATACATATCAGCCCGGTGCATGCGCTTCTCCCAGCACTGTGTGACCTCCATCGATGCCCTCTCAAGTCCTGGGAAGAGAGCTCGGGAATGAGAAATTAATTGCCAAACAATGCATGGCTCCCATCCATTATGGTTCTCATCATGTCAGATGATATCGAAGCATTACCGGATGTCTGGCTGCATAATTTACTGCACCTCCTCCCCACCAACACCCACAGCAGCAGCAGCAGCCCCGCACCCACAGCCCCAGTTACACTCCCTGATGGATTTGTGGGCTTGTCTCAAAAGGTTCCATTTAATGGCAGGACGACTTTCATCATAATTATCATCATTTTATTTTCAACCCATTCCCCTCAACTCATGAGGACGTGTAGCATTTCAGTGGGATTGTATGACATAAACATTAGGGGAATGATCAAATGAAGAGCTGAGTGAATAAAGCCGTGAAAGTAATGGCTACTGATGTTGTGTTATGAAAGAGATGCTACTGCTTTTATTTTTCTCTGCATAGATGAAAAAAAAATGTCCCAAGATAAAATTTTACATTATGATTCTGATTTATGATCGCTTAGCTGTTGTCTGAATGAGTAAACAAGCCAGTTCTCTTTGCCATATCAGGTTAGAGCCACATTGGGATGTAATCTCTTCATTTTACATTAAATATTTTGTCTTACATTTAGAAACATCAATTAAATGTACTTAAAGTGAAGCTAAAGAGTCATAAAGTTTATTTCTTTTGAGCCTGCTAGCATGACATGCAGCATTGATGTATGTTGACTTCTATGACTATAAATTTAGTTCAATATCCATTTCTACAGAGAAGCTGCAGAAAGCTGATTCCAACTTTTTGGACTTGTCTGAAATTAGAAGTTTTGTTTTTTTTTTGTCTAGAGTTTGATGAAAATATTGACACCCTGCTCTGTACGATGGCTGTAGCATGAAGCTTACTAGCTTAGCGTAAGCGTTGCTAACGGGGGGAAGCAACAGGTGTGACTCTCTTGAAGGCAAATTAAATTTAAGCACCTTTTAAAACTTCCTAGACAAAAAAAATCATATCATATTAAATCTTCTGTAAGTAATCAAGGGGCTAATTAGCAAGCTCTGCAGTTTAAGCGAGCTACATAGCAAATTTTTAACCTATCTTGCTCAAATATGAATGCACTTATGCCACAGTGAGGTATTCATGGTCCTCTGTCAGACCACCCACAAGTCTGTGGTCACAGTTAGTCAGACTTTAATTATAGTTAATCACCAAATGGGTTTTCACCCAAATTATGCTCAAGCTCACATTTGTTATTCTCAGTAGATTTCAGTTCTCATTACTTTGTGCAAAAAAACCAACCAACGACAAGAAAACTCGCTTTTTTTCACAAATTACAATTAGCTACTATTAGCTACTCTGTTAAGCTAATGAACTGTTAAGAGCTACCATGTTCTGGTTTGTCTTGATGCATGCTGCCCAAACAAGACTGCAGTCGTATGCATTGCTTCAAACAGGAGAAACAAATAATCAGACTTTGCAAGTATATCACACGGCAATGTTAACATTTTTTTTGTTTTGTTTTTTAACAGCAGTTCAACAGATTAATTGGAACTGATTAAAAATGTTGTGTACACTATCTCATTTCCTTGAAGAATCCAAAAGCTTTGCCTTCAAAATGGTACCCAACAATGTCCAACTTGGGTGGACATCACAGCCACACTAATTTGCTTAAAAAGATCTTCTCACTTTTACTTTATACCTCCTATTTCTACAAAACAGTGTTGATGTCATAAAAAAGTAAGACGCAGACGAATTTACAACATGAAAGCAGCGTTCTCAGATCAAACATCCAAATGACAGAAGTATCATTATGGCCTGCTAACAACCTTGATCGTGGATTCTGGCTTCACGTACGATTCAGTCTAAAAATATGCGTCCCAGCTCACAGAAATCTCATTTCATTTTAAACAAACTTGAAGAAAGTTAATGGGTGACATCACACATAGACTGTCCAAAATTTACTACAGCCCGGCTGAAGATGTAACGCATAAGGGTTCAAATGCTAAAATTAGGAGGTAATTGGGTTCAGCGCGAGGCTGGAAGTGTCACTATACTGGCTGATGCTTGTTTCATTTTTACCCCCAAAAGCCCTTTCCAGCTCTTTTGATCTCGAGTCTGCAGAAGTTTCTCTGAGACGCAAGTCGGCTCACGGTGCGGAAAGGCACGTCATATGAACCGGATCCATTTCATAATAGCATAGCAGGTTTTTTTCCTGGAGCAAAGTAGAGCGGGCTTATCTAATTGTGGGAGCCACGAGCCCTGGGATACAGAAAGAGAGGCTAATTAGTTAGAAATGAATGCTTTGAAATGAAGCACAAAGCTCTGTATGGTGGAAACAGGCTTCACACGTTCGGCGTGGGGTGGGGGGCAACAGAAGCGAGGTGTAAATGATGAGTGCAGCTTGCGTTTCAGTGAGAGTAGAAGTCAGAGTGCCCACAGAAGTTCGCTACTATGCTATGAATGAAAAGGTGGCTGGTGGTGCACGAACATTCGGGACGTTCAGGAGCCCTCAAGCTTAGAAAGCAGGAGCAGCTCATAGCTCTTATTCTTTTTAATCAACTTTGCAATGCCTTTGAGAACGCATCAAAGCTTAAATATACAGAAGAGGAATCACTTTGAGGTTTGATGTCATTTTATTGAAGTCGAAGAGGACGCTGAAGTGCCTGCTTTGTTTCACGAATCGAGAGGTTGCTGGCATTGGAACATACTTATGACCTTATTCCCAAGGAATCTTTGCGGTATTCCGCATCATTATAATGTGGAATCTTTTCATACAAAGATCGCTGTATAAAATATCTGGGTAATAAAAGAGTTACTCCAGTTCATTAAGAGACTCAAACTAAAACGTGACAAGCCCTTCATTTCGTCCCGTAAGGTCACAGAGTAGTTCCTCGGGGCATACCAAAGACCTGCTCGCATCGTTTTCCTCCCCCTCTCGCTTTCTCGTTGTCACTTTGAATCGAATGGGGAAGCTGGCGAAAGCAAAACAAAATGTCCTTGTGTTGTCTCCAAGGCGATAGTGCCTGCAGACTGTGGCTGCTGTCTGCTGCTGCTGGCTTTTCTCTTTTTTTCTCCTGTGCTCATCGCATGAAAAAGATATTTAAGTTTGCTCAAGGACACTTTCTTCTCTTTCGTATGTGTGTGTGTGTGTGTGCAGGCATATTTAACATGCAGTATGTAGACAGGACATTCTGAAAAATAATTTGACGGTGGACTCAACGGGATCAAATGGAAGAATGGAATTACATTCCAGACGAGGTTCCCAGTGACTTTAAATTAACCTCATGCCGTGATGGTTATATCCTCAAGTCATATTTCTCTGTCGTATAACCCGCAGCATTCAGGGAGGTGGCACGATGAGTTTTATCATCACTATTCTAAAAGAAATAGTAAACTAAAGAGATCTTATGGCCTCTGACTTCGAGACGCAGTTGGCGTTTTTCAGTTTTTGGCAGTGTTTGTTGACAAAATATTCAGAAGGCTATTGCACATGACATAAAATTTGTCATTTTTCCATTTTCATTTTTGTACGCGGGTTTAGCGTCTAAGCAGAGTGGCAGCACAACATCCTTTATGCTTAAAGCGTGAATTTCACCCCATCGGCTACTTACTTGGAAAGATATTCACAGATTCAACTTACGGCAGACAAATAGCTACAATCTCATTTTCAAAACAAGCTGTCCTCCGAAATGAATAACATTAGTCTGTGAGATGAGTGTGCCAGAACCATCTATAAGAAGTAACACCAAAAAGCCACTAACAAAATATAGAGAGGTTGTATTTTGGGGGGTAATCTTTACCTTGGAAATAAAGTCAGTACATCACCTTCTTTTACGCTGTGTATAAAGAGAATAGTTTACAGGGGAAATCTGACAGAATCTCACAGTCGTGCAGTCTTTTAAATTAGTTGTAGTTATTTATTGATGAGCTTTGAACCTCTTTTGCTATCAGTGCTAACACTCCTGTAGTGTTTTACTTACAAATCTATGTAGGCATTAGAGCCCAGCTGATTTATCGGCAGATTGATGTTATTAAATATGATCAAACATTAGCTATTCAGGCATTTGTAAAGGCCAGCACTGCAACTTTGCTGTTGGCAACTTGTATTTGGAGTGCGACAAACACAACACCTTGATGATCTAAGTCAGCGATCCCCAACATTTTTTGCGCCACTTACCGGTTTATGTCCGACAATATTTTCATGGACCGGCCTTTAAGGTGTCGCGGATAAATATAACAAAATAAAACCAGTACTGGTACCAGAAAAAAGACGATTTATGAATAACACATGGGAAAAGACCCACGAAACCGAATCAACGATAAAAACAATTAAAAAATAAAGACATAAAAACCGATAAAAAACGTGAAAACCATAAATTTCACACCCCAGCATAAACTCTCGCGGCCCGGTACCAAACAGCCCGGGGGACCGCTAATCTAAGTAGTTGGGGAGAACGTAACCCAGTAAATAAATAACTACATCTAGCAACTGTTTGGTAAATCTGTATTCGGTGTGGCTGAAATAAAAATTATAATGAAAATATCGGCCGATATCACCAAATATCTGTATCGTCTGAAAAATCCTATATTGTTCAGGGTCTAGTATGCATGCACGTAGTTTGGAGGTGGTACAGAATATTCCTATTCCTTTTCCCAATTGCCTGTTCAGTCTGGTTCTTACCAAGCAACATGAACCCAACATAAACTGGTCTTCCTAATGGATTCCCAGTGGTGTAAAGTTTCCAGATACCAGATATAAGGTATAATCCTTCTGCTGATTTTAGTGTGGCTACTACATGGAAATAGAAGCATGAAGCATCCTGGTTGAGTGTTTTACTTGGTTTATTCTAACTCTATTGAAATGTGCGTGGCTGAAACGCTAAAATAAAAAGCAGATTTTACACAAAGAAGCAGAAGCTAATAGTCATAATCACAGACTGTATAAAAAGTGGGGTTTTTTGAACAGCTAATCTGAGGCCTTGACCTGACTTTATCTACTTACTGAGAGACTTAATGTCAAAAGGAAAAATGGAGCACTTACATAATTTAATTTCCTAATATCTGAGTGTGGAACGGTAGAGCGGTGGTTAGCACTGTCGCAGCAAGAAGGTCCTGGGCTGGGGCCTTTCCAAACACGTGCATGTTAGGTTAACTGGCTGTACATGTGAATGTGATTGTGATTGGTTGTCTGTCACTACACGTTAGCCTGAAAGAGACGAAGAGATGAACTGTAGGTTGTATTCTGCCTTTCCCTCCACAATAGCTTGGATAGCCTCCAGCGCACCTGCGACCCTGAATGAGATAAGCAGAAAAATTAGATGAATGGCATAATTAAATCCTGCCATCACATACTTAATACCACTTTGTTTTCATGTGAGAACTGTAGGGGCTTTTCAGGGTTTCGGAGCTAGCATCTAATGCTTTAAAGCATTGGCTATGTGTGTCTTTTATATACAGTCTATTACCAACAGGAGCTTTAGCCCAGAACCTCTTAAGTGCACTAAAACAAATAATGGATCAATTTATTGCTGATTACATTCATTTTTTTAAATTCTAGCATGAGTTGTACAAGGAAGAATGTACTCCTCTATATATTTACTCAGCAAAGAATTACCTCATTATCCATTTACAGTAGTGTGCTTACATTAGTCTGCATTTATAGGTGTCTAAGCAAAAAACACTCCCTCAGCAAAATCCCTCACAGTCACAATCACTTCAGTATCAGCATTCCTGACCAGTACAATCATCCCCTTATCCTAACAGGCCCCTCAGCACACCTGTTTCGCCACCGGCTTATCTTCGCCGGAGCACTGTGACCTTTGCTGACCCCCATATGAGCTGTGAATATCCATGATCAGATTCCCATCAGGTGCTCTAATGGTTTTTCTTTTACAACACGCAGTTTTAGCACCTCCAGCTGATTTCCGTTATCCTGAGATTGATTGTGCTTCCCCTTTACCAGGGTTTGGCGTATCGTATACGAGGTCATTTCTCCTCAAATACAGATATGAATACGCGTAAATGAGTTATCTCATAAATAATGAAATAAATAGACTGGTGGTGCCCTTGAAGATATTTCTTCGTCCCATTTCCACGATGATCGCAGCTGAAGGCTGCTGCGGAGCAGATTGATGACGCCGGCTAATAGGGGATGTAGGATGTAAATGGGGATGTCTTGGTCGGCTGGTGGAAATGCTAAATAAGTATTTGAGCATTCGTGTGGTTTCTTTAAAGCCCTGTTGACGGGTGGCAGTGTCAGTTTATGATGCTGATGAGGGCTGGCGTGTGTGACTGTACATTTGTGCTGGGCTTATTTTAAGCGCTTGCACCCATATCCACTTCTGTGACAGCCTGCTGTTTGAAATGTTTGTGTTTTTCCACTTACCACTGATGTCTGCTACCTGCGCTAATTTGCGTTGTTTTTGTTTTTTCCTGCCTGCGATAGAAATTTGGAAGTTGTAAAAGCTGCATTATCGGGTAGTCGGGAGTAAATAGGCTCTGCGTGCCTTTAGTTCACATTGCAGCTCAATGAGGTTCTTGTTATAGTTCCGCTTTACTGATGGAGTGCCTCCACAGGAGTGTCCAAGGTACCTGCAGATCTTGAAAACACAACAAACTCTTTTGTTAGCGGCAGAAAACAAATACTCAATCAGTCTGGAACTCTCGCTGCGGCGGCAAACTATTTAATCAACCGTGGCTGTCGTCGAACGCTGTTAAGCGTTAAATGCATTGACTGCTGATAGAAGTCGGATGTCATTACAGCCTCCGGGGGCTTCTGCGTCCCCAACAGCGGCGCTAATTTATGCTGTCTTATTTTGCTTCTACCAAATTTACCATACAGAGAAATTGTCCGATTGTAAATTAAATCAGAGGGAATTGCGTTTCGAGAAGGATGGGGGGGGTCTGTTATCTGAGCTCTCCGGGACGCGTGACGTCCATTACGTGTGCCAACCTAAAATCGACCCTCATTACATTTTGTTTTGCTCTCCTTTCATACAGAGATTAGTACCATTTGTCACTTCTGTCATCTTGATTGTATCTTTGCATTAGTCGGAAACGACAAATGTCACAATTGCATTTTTTTTCTTTTTGCTGAGGTCCAAATTGTGTGGGTGTGTGTGAGAGAGAGAGAGAGAGCACTCTCATTTGTTTAAAGAGTCTACAGCAAGCTTTCTTCTTTCGAATCGCTTTCAGTAATAAGATCACGACATACAGAAATGTCAGGGTAGCAAAAATAGCACTGTATAAAGAATAATACAGATTATACATATTATTAAAATAGAGTAAAAATATTCCATTGGGCATATTTTTGTAGACTAAAGCCAGGCTTTGGAAAATACATTATGAAGCATGGCCTCCCCATGTGTCCTCTGACCTTCTCTGGCTTAATCGAGTCCACGCATTCATAAAAAGCCTGTAGCTAAATTAATTTGGGACCTCTATTTTCCAATCAGGGGCCCAAGGGAAAGCGTCTAAAAGGGACAGGATGGATGAGAAGATGGCGTGATTGATGACAGGGAGTCAAAGAGCGGTATGTGCTTTTGAGTAGGAGGAAGAGGATTACTGAGCCGGTGTGCGAGCACATCTCGGTGCACGCGGGTGTTATGATAGCCTTTGTCCCCCAGCAGCTCAGGCAAACAGCGTCATTAGCAAAAACCTCCTGGAGTGTAACCGCAGGGAAGACTCACATCCAGGAAACAGGTATTTCAGTTTGTCCCGGCTGACCTCGAAATAGCACGGAGCTACAAAACCCGGGTATTGACTCGCAGAGATATGCCCTCGTCAACAGCCGCATTTAGGCTACACAGCTGGAGGTTTGTGTAGTGCGCGGCGCTTGTGTGTGTAAGCTTAGCCAACGGGGGTCTAGAACTAGACCAAACGCACACCCGTGTAAGTCACACCTGCCAGTTCCAGTTGATCCTCTTTGAACTGTTTTCCTTAAAACTGACACATGGAGAAGGAGGAAAGAATAAACCCGCATGCATACACTCAGGCTTGTTTCTTTTCTACCTGCACCAAAATAAATTTTCTCTCAGCGACACAGATGGAATAAAAAAAAAAATAAGTTATTTGCTTTCAAGTTTCTTTAAAAAATTTTTTACATTTGAATTCATCGGCTCACTTTGTCGTCCCCTTTCTCTTTGTCGTTTCCTAGAAACGTCCTCCTCGATAATGGTGTACATGGATACCACGACCACAACAACGAGGACCTCCACCAGACCTCCTGTTACCACGACAACCACGACAACCAGGACCACCACCACCAAGGTGCCCGCCACGACGCCTTTGGTGGTCCAGTCGCCACGAACCACATCGGCAGTGGTGGAACCGTACCAGACAGTCTTGGAAGATTTGGAGCGAGAAGATGTCAACGCGGCGCCGGCCACCGCTAAGCTACCAAATCTTAGGGTGGAGTACTGCAGTCCACTGGTGATGATGGACGTGTCCTGGCCGAGGACGAAGCAGGGAACGTTAGCCAAGATGCCCTGTCCACCTGGATCATTAGGTATTTATATTTATTTATTTTGTCCTGTCTCACTTAACTGGCCACAGCAGATGGATGTCTAGTTCTGCTTGACGTTTCTTCCTGTTAAAGGAGGGTTTTTCTTTCCCACTGTTGCCAACTGCTTGCTCATTGAGGAGAATGTAATTGCTGGGCTAAAGCGCCTTGAGACGGCTGTTGTTGTGAATTGATACTGTACAGTTAAATAAAATTGTATTGAATTGAATTGAAGGAAAAGTTAGAGCAGGACTAAGACATGAGCATGTATGGATGGAGACAGGAACATCTGGTTGCTAGGGAAAAGTGTATATTCCCTCACTAGCTAGCAAGTGGTTGCTGGACTTTGCTAGCTGTTGCTAGGTGAAAAAATGTTGCAAAGAGGGTGCTGCACCAATAGCTTGTTAGTGAGTGTTTGCAAACTAAATCAGCCACAAAGTAACCATGTAGATGGAGTGAAACTTGAAAAAGTTGTGTCTCATCACTGAAACCAACCCATTTCAAAAGGTGCAACTCTTATTTTGAAAGTGAACAACTCCTTTTCAAGTAGTTGCAGAGTTACTGCAGACAAGTTGGCAACTTTTATGCAAACAATGTGTGACTGCAGCAGCCTTATAGCAACCAAAGCAATCTCAAGGAGGTTTCAGTGCAGCATGCTACTTTGCAACTAATTTTTCTAGCAACGTCTGACAACCACTGTCAATACACATTTTCCCCCAGTTACTAGGTTACCAGGGGGGTCAATGGCAGGTCTTTACACCTGAGTGGGGGCTAAGATAGTGTATTATCGCCCCAATGAACTCAGAGATAAAAAGTAGTAGCAGCAACAGTAATTACCCATGTTATTCAATCTAGACTTCCATAACAAGCCTACCTACGCACAGATAAAATTGAACTTCACGGAAAGAAGGTTCTGGTCAGTGGCCGTCCGCTGCTCCGAGTACTTGGACATGGGTTAAATATAGAGAATTAGTTTCACTACAGGGATCAATAAAAAGATATCCTTCCAGGCTGAATTCCTTTACAGTTGCTCGGTACAAATAACATAAGTTATCCCGTGCAGTGTAGGTGATGACATTTTTAGTGCACTCACTTTTAAGGTTTTTCCCCGGAGAAGGGATTTAATTATCTGGTGAAGCTGTTGGCTTGTACACTGTTTCTGTTGTTGTTGTTGTCATCGTTTCTGTTGTGGATGCTGTAGCATTTGGAACTGTTCTCCCAGATCTCTGCCTTTTCTTTGGTCAAAACCAGGAAAATAGGTTTGCACGTGCACCTCAGATGGGCGTATGATTTATTCATTGCGTTTCCTGCCCCTGACATAATGCCAGTGACATTACATCAAATAACGACCTGCAGTTGACCTAATCACTCCCTCCAAATCTCAAAGATTCCCATGTTTAGAGCTGAAAGCGCTCTCCTGATGAGATACGCGGATGTGCTCTTTCTTTGCTTCTCGTCTGTGTGAGGATGTCAGCTCTCTCCTTAGGAGACACAGTCTACTGTGAGCCTCTTTGCCTTGATGTTGTCACCGTGTGTGTTTTGTTTATGTTTACACTCCCCCTGCAGCACTCATTCTCTCGCCTCCTGTCCTCCTGACTCACTCTCTCCTCCTGACTCACTGATGCACGGCTAAAGATAGCTTAGCATCGCATCTGTGTGGAAACTGGTAACCGGCGTGGCGCACGGCCATATTTACTTCTTGTCTCTCAGGGCGCAATTCATGTAATTAATTAGCGGCTAAACACGTTTGCGTTCGGCTCTTTTGAAAGGGCTGCTGCGCTTCATTTGTCAGGCATCGGGCCTTTGTTTGTGCGTGTCTCGTTCGAGCCCCATCGCCGTATCGATACTAAGAGAATGGAGGCCTGAGTACATCGAGATTAAATCAACGTTGGCCGGCTTTTGATATAAAAGCTTTACCTCAGGAAGTAAAAACCCGGGGGGAGCACTTCATATTTAAATGGAACCTGGCTATGATCAAATTATTTTTAAGGCCGATCCTCTCGTAATACACGGATGAAGATTATAGTCCATCCATTTTCCATCCAGGGCTAATCTGTAGCAGGGCCAGATTATGGTAGGAGAAATTAAAGGGGTTACCTACTACATTCATATAGTTGTTGCATCAGCAAAATAACTCAGTGTTAATAATAAATGATTGAAACATAAAACAAAAGCTGTCATGCTTTATTTTATACATAATAGAGTGACATCATAGCCCCCAAATCCTGCTCGAATGCTGGAAAAAGTCTGCTCGTTTCATCAATCAGCACTGAGATTCAGGCCCACACATTTACATACAGTCTTCATTACTGGGTAACACCAGCACCCATCGAGACCTCACTAACAGGCATCACATGGCAAGATAAGAGGCACACATACCCCACCTCCTCTCAGCGCTACTCTTCAAAGCCATTGCACTTCAGACGGCACTGCCAAGCAATACACAACTGTGCAAGCTTCCTCTGCCACTCTTTGAAAGTTCCTCGAGCTCCTCTTCCATGTACCATCACTTCGCCCGCTGTCATCCCCCCAGCATTCCTCCGACTCCCTCTTCTTTCTCCCTCTGTCTTTTATGCCCCTTTGCCTCTAAATATAGGCAGAAATACAGAGTTCCTTATCTTATAAACCCATCAAACATACAGCTGTCCAAGGTGGACCGGGGAAGGAAATTATATGTCAGTCAAAAGTTCTATCTGTTAATACCGGCCGTCTCACCCTCCCTTTAAGTACAAGCAAGGGCGATTTAATGTCAGCATGTAGCCGTGCTGATGTCAGCTATGAAAATACGGGAGCAAATTATTTGAGGCGCGCGGCAGAACGAGTCAACAAGCAAGCTGCATTTCTACATTTCTACCTCGATGCCATTTTGCAGTAACAGTGAGTTCAGCTGAAAGCGATGGTAGGTACAGCACATTCAGAGGGGCTTAACAGACACTGGTCAGTTTCTGGATGTGTGTTTGTGCTAAAGTCAAAAATGGAGCGTTTTGCAAGGAGCTCACTCACCAGAGCACCTCACTGTCAGCAGAGAGCCCGTCTTAATTGACCTTCCTGATGAATTCAAGCTAGGGCAGACTTAATTGGTACCTATTTTGGTGCGTTTTCTTGCGTATGCAGGAGCCGAACTGTCACACACATGCAGACGCCGTCTGACTTTTAATGATTAAATACAGACTTGGGCAACTCCAACTGGCCTCGAGTGAAGCAACTTCATTTCAGTCGCTATAAGATAAAGCCGTCCAATTACATTTTTCTACATCCATTAATTTAATCACTTAAAGAATTATGCTCCTTGGGATTTTCTTGCAAATAGAAAAAGTATTCGATACACAGAAGAAGAAACAGGTGGTATTTTGAGGTCTCCTCACTCTATATTGGGGGAAAAGTATAAAAGAAAACACAAAATATGGATAAACTTGATTGTCTCAGAATTTGCTCATCTAGTAAATCTGACACAGTTCTTCCCACAAAGCCTCTTAACTCTCCTCTCTATCTCTCGTTCGCTCTCTAGGTGTGGCCTCATACATGTGCATGGGCCCCGAAGGATACTGGGACTCCCAGGGACCTGACTTTAGCAACTGTACCTCGCCTTGGGTCAACATCATCAGCCAAAAGGTAACAGAAGTAAAGATGCACAGATTTACAGGGTAAAAAATTTAGTTCATGGACTGCTTTTGTGTGTGTGTTTGTTTTTCCTGATTAGCAATTATCACACATTTCTCTTTAGAATAAAATTGTAGGAAAAAGCCTGAAGATAGCCTGGAGGATTTGGCTTTGAGCTTAAATGTATTTGGATTTAGGTTGAACACAACGGCGCCCTTTTACCTTATTCTGACGAACGTGCACCGCAGATCACAATGCACATTGGGGATGTGTACATCATTTGTACTCAGAGGACTTTAGTTTTTGTGTGGGTTTTTTTTTTTCTCCTTTTGTCCTATTGTCTCTTCTTAATTGGTCCATTAATGTCATCGATTAGCCAGAGGCTTTACTCAATAGAAAGGTTATTCTTGTGCGTGCATGTGTTTGGCGTGAGTGGGTGGCTGGGTTGGGTTGGAGTGAAAACCAATACCACAGGATCATAGTGTAATAGCCTGCTGTGGGTAACAGCTAATGCAGACCGCTTTCTGTCTTACATGAACCGGCGGTTATTTGCATTCTATACTTCTCAAGTGCAAACGATTCGGATCTCCTCGTCTGCAGGCGAGTTATTATGCAAAGCTCCATATTTATAAAGCTCCCTTTGTTAAAATCTGTAAGGGAATCAAATCTTAAAGGAGGGGAAGGTTACTGCAAGAGAGGATCAGGGTTCCAGGTTATGAATTGCAGGCAGTGCTGCAAATGTTCTCCCTTAAACTCATAGGACCCCGAGGCGTACATGCTATAACACTTATGGTGTACTCGACGGCACAAAGCTCAGCCCATTAAACAAACGGCAGTTTGCGGATATGGATGGAGAACGGCTGTTGGGTAACAAAATAGAAGGCGGGAAAATTATCAGGTGCATTTCTGTGCAGCGCGGGCCCATTTCAGCAGTGCAATAAAGCTTAGCAACTGGCTGCTGTTTAGAGAAATTAACTACAGCAAAGCTCTCTCTGAACCTGCTGTGGCGGGTGGCTCGATTCAGGTCTAACAGGGTGACTCTAGTGTAGAGTAATGCATGTTAAATTCTACAGAAAGATGTGACACTCAAAATATGCACGCTTTTTTTAAACAAAGGTGTTATTAATCTTTTCTTATTTTTAAAGCAAATCACACTCCAGCAGCGTGCCTGTCGGAGCAGAGACAGGAAGACTCTAATGAAGATCAACCTGTCAGACAATTGGAATGCCCATCTGGCACTTCGTTATTTTATATCTAGGGCCATTGTCCTGTATGTGGCACTGCTCATTACCAGATGGTTTCTCAAAATGAGAAAGGAAGATATAAAGCATGAAAAGGAAAGGAAATGACACGAGACAAGCAGAAGGGAGAAAAAGAAAGCGGAGCTATTTACCTAGCATCCCCACATCCCCTCATTAAGAGACGAGAGCAGGGAGGGTAAAGAGGAAAACATCTTCCAAAGAAACATTCCTCTGCTTACACCTCTGTAAAGACCAATTTAAGCAGCCTAATTGGCTTCACTAATAAACTCACAGGCGATGATAGCAGGTAATGTCAGAGTAAATCAGGACGATCCTGTTTTAGATGATACCACCACTGTTTTGGGGCTCATCTTACGACTCGATTAGTTCAATCTTTAAAGGGAACTGACCCAGAGCGTAAGACCCAGATACGTTTTGGGCATGTAATCAACTCTAGATTTATTTACTGAGGCTACATGGTTTCCCATTGTAGTCATCGGCATATGCAACATGCAGGGCTGTCTTATCAGTCACCATTGCTGACAGGTAATTTCAAGCATTACTCATTAAAGTGATCTGTTTCTCAGTAACTGTGTGATTTCTTTCTAAAAGAATGTGGCATTTATTTTATTTCTTTTTCATTTAAATCTCTGTTGTCAAAGCATTTTGAACAAAAGCAGCATTTTGTTGGCGTCAGGGGAAACCTTTTTATATATTATTTGAAGAAATTCCTGTAACTGCTTTGTTTTTGTTTTAAATAATGTGCTCTTTGGGAAGTTATTGAGGAAAAATTGTTGGTTTTGCTTTTTGGTGGAAACTCTGAGCAAAAATGAAAACTGTGGGTAGCAGTTTTAAGGTTACTTAGCTACTAGCTAAGTAGGCTACTAGCTTACTTAGCTAGTAGCTTACTTAGCTTACTAGCTAGCTCTAGCTCATCTGTTGGTGTTTTAATATTTTTCATTTATGTTTCGCAAGCATACTATAATAGGTGATAGTGAAAAAACTCAGTTTTTACTTTTAGTTTGATATTTGATATCTTTCACTGCATATAAAAAGCTAGTTTTACATTTTTGCTAATATGTTTCATCAGCAAAGGGATTCAAAACACAGCATCCAGTACTTATTTTGTTTAAGTTCCACAAATCAAACTTCAGCAATGAAGAAATGCAAAGCTTTACGGACCTGCTTACTGTGCAAAACTCTCACTTCTTTGTATTTTGCTTCCAAGGAAGCTGAGGTTCTTGTCTTTAGCAAGTTTTTATTTGGACATTTGCAGCTTTTCACTCATTCTTAGTCCAGTCCTTACACGTGACAATTTTCAGAGCAATATTTTTTTGTTTGTTAAGCCGATTAACACTAACCTGTGAATCTGTCGAGCACAAAAAACAGCACCTAACTCAATAGATAAACCAGCGTTCTGTCTACACAGAGCAGAAAAAGTTGGTATTTTAGCCACTTTGCAACTATTAGCCTGCGACAAAACATAAAATTTGTTCCCACTGCTTTAATTTCTTCAATTCTACTAAAAATTGCAAGAATAATATCGTTTGATGGGCATAAATTAGTGTTTGTGCCCCAACCAGGTGATTCCCCTTGGTATGGTGTAATTCCTGATGACTGCTGTACTTAAAGAAATGACAGAAAAGCCTGAAACAGTTTGGGCTGTGTTAAAGAATACCATGTATTAACTTTCAGGCTTGTCAATTGCACAGTTTTTGTCTTATATATTTATATATTTACATGTATATTTGCATGTTTCAGTAAACCACTGCAGTCATTTTCCGTTATCTTAGCAAAATATAAAGAAATGATGTTAGCTCAAGACTTTCTCACAGTACTGTAAAGTAGCTAAGCTATGATTGAACGATGACATTTCATAGGAGGGCTTAAGAGAATGTCAGAAGCTTTAATTTTACAGTATATATACATTTGGCTGAACTGTTTCTGCAGTGAAAACTGGAAGTAATGTTTAAGATATGAAAGGTTCACTGTGCAAATAAAAAAAGCAATAATTTTCATACAACAATAAAAGGGTGACGGTGAGAGTAATCGTTTTCTCATTGTCAGATTCTAGCACAACTTGTTGAACTTCATATATTCAGCGCTGTGTATACACTGTTATCCCCAAGCTGCACTGCTCTCTATTAGTTTTTACAAAGGTGTAAGGCTTTCTTGGGAAATTCCCTCAATAGTCTCATAATTATGTCTGGATGCAATATTGGCTCCTAGTGTTCAGTCGGCTGAGGATCGTCTCACCACATTAATTGTGTGCGATATTGCAGCAGTTGCAGAAAAGGTTTAGGTTAAACGCCTTTTATTTTAGGGGGCATTATACATGAATACAGTAATTTGTCATGTTTTCTAGAGTGTTCTTTTTGAATGCCACAGCAGCAAAAAGCAAAGGACCTGGGGTTGTTTTGATTTGCGTTTAGTTATAGAGAAAAACACTCCGTACAAGCCAGCCGCCTCGTTTAAAAACTTCACAAATTCAGCTTTAACTGGATTGGCTGTCCCATTCCTTAGATAAAAGCCGGAGAGACGGCGGCGGTCATCGCCCGGGAGCTGGCAGAGCAAACCAAGAGCAATCTTCAGGCGGGGGACATCACCTACACGGTGAAGGCCATGGTTCAGCTGGTGGATCTGCTTGACGTGCAGCTGAGGAACCTCACACCAGGTGGCAAAGACAGTGCAGCACGGAGCCTCAATAAGGTATCGGAGGAAACTGGTTTACACATATTTATTTATTTATTTTAAAAAAGAAAAAAAAAATCTGCATTCAGGCTGGATAAACGTGACCTGTGAGGAAGGTGACCCACGCCTGTGTAAGCATAAAATGAAGCAACAATAGAGTGAATGATTTGATTTGCTAGAGCTGCTTTTGTGTGTAAGCATCCACTAATTCCGACTGTTAAGTTTCCGGTCTTGAGGCCTGCCTACCACGAGGCTTCAATCCGAACCCGACCAGTAGATATTCTTTTAATTATCTGCCGCTTGGCTCTGTGCTGTTGAGTAAAATGATATTCCCCGTTTTCCCCTGTAGTCTGCCTCATAATAAAAACCGACTTTCAATTTTGAGCACTTCTCTTACACTAAGTGCAATCAATTTTTACACTGACGCAGTTTTAAAAGTTGCCGTCCACGCGCCGTGCTTGTCAGCAGCACAACATTTGCCCCGCTTGTGGTTTTTGTTTTTACTAATGCGACGGGGTAAGATTCCAGCGGGCTGCATGCGAGCTGTGGGGGGTGCAGAGCGTTTCATATTCGCTGAACTTGAATCTAATGTATTTATTACCCAATTCACAGCAGAGCACAGTAAGGGGCACTCAGGCAGAGAGAGCAAAAATAATACTTTCTATCTCCTGAGCGGCCAACAGAAAAGCAAACATCAGTGAAATTCAAAATGTCACTCGTTAATTTCCTGGAGCGGCATCACTTGTAGACGAACTTGAACACCTGTTCTCAGATTGCTTTTTTGGGACTGTTTTTTATTTCATTGCTGCAACAGACACAGATGTCCCTATTGAGGTTTTAGTGCCAGTTTTCTCCAATGGAGAGGGAAGGCAGTAAAGATGGCCAAAAGGCCTCAGAAGGGAAACTTGATGAGTGAAAACACATCGGAGCAACTAGAGTTTATAATACCTCTCGAAAAAATAAATACTGGCTTCACATAAAACAGACTGTTTGAGGGAGAGGCGACTAACGAGGTGGCGGTTGCCACCTAAGTCTTTAGTCCCTTTTTTAAAGTTGATGAAATGGCAAAAAGAGAGAGAAAGCAGCCGTATTGAAGGGGTGAGGCGGAAAAGCTTTTGCAACAGGGATAATTTATTCAAGAGGTCAGGGCTTTCCAGTGATTTATAATTCTCTGTCTGCTGATATACAGTCCATTTTTTGCAGTACGGTGCATCTATGGAACAAAAAAACGTCCCTACGGGTTTTTCTTGTGCTCTGCATCCCTCACCAGTGAGACGTCTCCCAATGGAGACACCGGAGTCCACAAAACTCTTCTTCTTCTTCTTCTCTGTTTTGGCAATACCAAATGTTTCGCCCTTGAGTTCAATCATTTTGACACAATCTGCTAAGCAAATTAAAGATTTTTTTCTTCTTTTTTTTGTTAATATAATGAAGCAGAGCAGACTTTGCCAGCAAACAATGAAAGGATTGAGTTGGCAAACGGTGAGATCAGTGTCGTTTTCATGATCAAACGGTTAGCTGGCTAACGGTGCGGATGGGAACGCTTCCAGAAGAGTGGGCTGTGATGTAGAGCAAGAGCCTCCTTTATGGGGAAATGGTACTCTTTGGAGCTAATCTGCATGGGATTTAGCATGGTACTAGAACCTATCTGTTAAGCCACACAGCGGCTCTGTTGGCTACACCGCCTGTATCAGAACTCAATTAAAATGATTCACTCCCCATGCAGTCCTAACAGCACTTCTTTGTGCCTCAGCTCCCTGTCTGTGTTTTTTTTCTTTCTTTCAGGTATGCTAAAATGCTATTAGCATTAACTCTTCTTCGGTGGTGGCAGACGTTTAATGGATAACTGCACCGTGTTCTCTTGGGAAATTTCTCAAATAAAACATAAAACTTAAAATGTGACAACCTAGAAATCAAAGTTAAGAGTGTCATGCAGTATGCTTTTTCCTACTGGTCTCGTATGTCTAATTTTAGGGCTAATTAACACGAGTCTCTACTTTTTTTTTCACATGTTACGCAGTCATTGTGCCAAGTGCTTTTCATAAAACTGTAGAGTGAATTTTTTAGTTTCTCACTTACTTTGAAATCTGTACTTCAAGCTGAAATGTTTCATGTGGAATTGCCTGACTCTTTTTTTTATGCTAACTCTTGAATTTCTTTGGGTTGCAGTTGCAGAAGAGAGAGCGCTCATGTCGGTTTTATGTTCAGGTATTTGGACCAAATTTTATTCCTCACTTCCTGCTCTTCGTTTCCTCATTGTGGTAACTTGTGCTGTCGTTTTCCATTTTTAACCACAGAATGTGAAATTTGGCCTTTTGAAGTGGCGCCCAGTGCCACAGTATCAAAGTCACTACATGTGTGTGCCATGTGTTGCCTTTCCTTGCAACACTTGTCTTAAATCAAAGGGTCAAATTTCATTTTTGTCATTGTGTCTCAACTTTTAGTTTATTATTCATATTTTTCACCCACCACCCTGCATGCATATGACATGTAATGATAGTTTCTTGGCACGAGCCTGAGAGTTCCTCTATTTTGAGATGCCATAGATCCTTTGTGGATTTTCTCAAGTGTCTCAATCATTTTAAAAATGCCCCAGAACTATCATGTCAGCACTGCTTTCCAGTGAAATAACCCACATAAGTGGAAAGCATCAGTCAAAAATAATGCTATCGGGCATGTAGCACATGCCTGCATCTCTCAGCAAAAGCTTAAGAGCCAAAAGAACTGACCTCATTATACCAACAAGTCAACTTCTAACTACTCTTCTAGCTACTAAGTCAGCCAAAGTTATGACATGTTATGATTCTACATGATGCATAATACATATTTGTCCCAATTTGGGGGGTTGGGGGGTTCTCTTGCTTCTCTCAGCTGTTTCTCGGGCTATCGAGTGGGATTTGTTGTCCCTTAGGTGACGTTTTAGCTGCCATCAGGATAATTTCTACCTTGACAAGAGAACTACAGGAGAAGTTGACATCCCTGTCTTCATGCAGATGGTTTCAATTAAGCTGCACACTGCAGCCAGATGTTGTCTTTTTATATGTAGGCTCAGTAGCACGCATGCTAAGCAACATGTATTTCACACTGATCCCTCCGAGGCATGTCAGAAGGCATTTTGTTATTTATGGTTTTATATGGTTGAGTGTGCTCATATGTTTAAATGGGTTTCTGAGTGAAAGATGCTTTCAGCACGAGTCAGGTGGTGTTCTGTTTTTCTTGTTGTCGACAAATGCCACAGGAGGACTAGAAATACAAAACCTGTCGGGTATTTGTGTAGCCAAAGATCAGGGTCTCTCAAAGTTTTGATGTCTGAGTGCCAATTTAGAGAGCCAACATATGTATAATTGAAAAGAAATGCAGACATCAAAGACTTAGAGTTGGCATTTGCAGGGTTTCTCTTCAAGGGTTGGGGCTATAGGTTTGTAATTGCCATGTTTCTCTTTATGTTAGGTGGCTGTTACATTTCTTGAAAATATAAGGAAGGTTTAGTCTGCTGTGATGGTAGAAAAGAAATGCTCCCTTGAGCTTGTTATGTGCTGCTATATCATAGCAGAACAAGAACTGTGGGTAAGTGAAATGTACAATGGTCCATTCATTCCCTGTTGGAGTTAAGAGTGTCAACGCAGGGCCTTAAGTTGATAACCCTCAAGTGCCATAGACTATTATAATATCTTAAAATTAGAAAAACAAATTGTTGAGTTACAGGGCGGCATACCGCTTCATTTTGTTTCTTACTATAATGATCGTAGCGTCTGTACTATATCCTCCAATTAGCCAATCTGAGACAAATTTTTTATGAATATCACACGTATAGCGATTAACATCCATATTTAAGAAAACCCCAAAGTATTTAGGTTTTTAATCCTTTTTGATTTTCGCATAAATTGGTGTTACAGTCTCTGCTTGGGCTCGTTTCGCGTGTCACGTTCAGCATATGTTGTTGGCATGTAACTTGGCGCTCACCAAACTTCGTGTCTGTGACTGGGTTTAGTTCAATACACCACAGAATACAAAATGAGGAATTTGAAAAAGTGCACCCAGATTTAAAAAACAGACTTTTTTTTTTTACTCATCGTGAGTGCCTGAGCCCACGAGCTCAATAGGAAAGTGTTTACAAAGAGCTAGGGCTTTCACGATTAAGGTGATAAAGAATTTTAAGGCAATCATGGAGCGCAGAATGGACAAACTTTGGTCAAACTTCCTGAAATGCGTTGGCAGAGACATTTCAGGGATATTGACTCATTCTGCGCTCCAGATGGGTTAAAAACTAACGCAAACTAAACTGCGTTAATCGTGATGACATTAACGGTTAACGCTGACCGCCCTAGTTAAGTCAGAAAGATATTTTCCCACAGACTTCTATAGGACCAGAAGTCTTTTTGTAACCATGACGATCACCATCTGTAGGACTTCAAACAGAACGGCACTTCCCCATTGGCTTCATTTATCCGACCTGGACTGCATCCATGTTTCATGCTCTCCGTGGTGCTGCTAAAAACCAACAATGCCACCGTCACCATGATTGGGTTCATGACTGTTGGCACAATTTTTCATGCCAACAGTTACCCAGTGGCTCTACAGTGTAAACACAGTCGTGCCTCAAGAATCTTTAAAACACGCACAGACATCATGATATACTCTCGAAGATTTGGCTTTCATGTTTTTGGCCCATGTTTTCACCTTACAATGTAAATCTATACATGACTGTGCACACAGCCCAGCTGCGCACCTTCCTCCTCTGTTGCGTTCCTGTGCTACGTTGACAAATTCACACAACAGTGAGGCGCTTTCACTTGACGAACTGGAATAATGGAGCAACATCTGTGGCCTTAAGTAAACACAGGCATTGACTGCACGCGCCGGCAGCCTTTGAGAGACTTTCACTGATTAGGGAAATTGGGCAATGTTTTCTCCAACAGGACCCTGGTGGTTGACATAAGTGGGATTAGCAGAGGAATACAAAGCAAACGAGAGCTGCACCTGCCTCTGCTGTCCCTCTGCTCGGAGAGCACGAAAACAGAGTGTGACATCGCCGTGGGAAAAGGCAGGCTGCGGGAGTGCAGGTGCGGCGGAGTCGAAGGAGGTGCAGAGTCCAAAATAAAGTACAGGGCTTGTGGTTGATGTCTAAATTAGATAAGGAGTGATTATTTCCTTAATTGAGGGCTTCTATCTTGTTTAAGTGGTAAACAAGTAAATGACATTTTAATTCATCTCATCGCGAGGTCTTTATCTTCTTCAGCTCGTCAGAGAATTTCCGCACAAAGCTACTGTATATTTGCCGTTTTAGTTGCATATTCATAACCAATTCAACCTGTGGCAATTTCCCTGCCTCAGCTGAGCTTGTGTAGATACAACAATGATTAATTATGAGGGCTTCTGTATCTTTCCCGCTTGTTTGTAAAGAGTCGTATCTGCTGCATGTCATAGCCAATTTAATCCCACTGAACAGAATTTGGCCTTGATAGAGCTACAAAGCATAAAATGATCAACGCACTATGTTCTGCATTTCCCCTGCAGGGATGTTTCTCTGCTGTGCCCTTTGATTCTGCATAAACAGGATAAAAACGACGCCCTGCCTCCCTTGCCTTTTTGGTCATTACTAATGGCAGCGTGTTTATGGGCAGAGATGTTATGGTTGTCCAATTACTGTGATTATATCCGTCCATGTTGTTCTAATGTCAAACAAAGTTGCTTTGAAGGTTTTCCTCCTTTTTATTTATTTCGTTTTAAAGCGAGCGAACGACTGCGCGGGAGTTGAGGGATGTACAGAAAATATCCCAAATAATGTCTCATACCTCAGTAGGAGTGTGGATTTGCGCAATACAGGGAGGATGTTGCGCTCCGACCCGAGTTAAACTGATGGCGTCGCATGGAAAGATGACCGAGGGGGGCGGGGGAGTGTCACAAAGTAGGATGACCTCAGAGCAGGCAGAAACACAGGGAGGATCCTTGTTCGGAAATGTAACGAGATGACAAAATGTTGGAAGATGAAGATTGCTACTTCCTCGGAAACAGAGGCCTCCACATCTGGCCTGCAGTGCAGAGCTCTCTCTCTGAATAATGAGGGCTTTCTCCTCACAGAGAGGAAAGTTCTGCTGATCAGTGTTGTGTAATAATTGAGAAAGTACCGTGGTTATTTTTTGCGTGCGTGTATGCGTGTGTGTTGAGAGGATATCTGGGTTATCCATACACATGTGTGCATACACTGAAATTCTGGTGTTCTTTGGTTAAGTCGTTATAATTTGTGGCCTGAAAATGAAAATCTGAACACTTTGATCACTTTATATTAATTCATGATAGTTTTAGAGTGTCTAGTCTTGAATACAGTTTTCTGTGTCTTGCTTTAAATTAAAAGGCGAAGCAACTTGTCGACCAAAGTCTTTTAAGGTTCATTCAAATTAAATACAAATGTTTCGCAGTTTTGTTCAGTAGACGGCTTTTTGGAGGAATCTGTGCAGCAATGATTTTTTTTTCTGTAATGAGAAAAAAGAAAATCAGAAAATCTCACATTAGATTTGCTATCTGAGTTGTTTTAGCATGAATACAGCTGCTGTACAGTTGCCTGTGCAAGCCTCTTTGCAACCCACCTCCACCTAAGCTCCAATTTGCCATGTGATTTCAGATTTAGAGTCATGTCACTGAACCCTGCTCGGGGTTTAGTGCTGCTCCTCTCCCTGCTCATAACAATCTTCTTTTAACTGAAATGCAACCAAATGAGAAAATAACAGCATCATTTGTTGTATCACTGATTAACATCTATCAATTTTCTTCAGCTGTTGAGGTTAATAGAGGGTTTCTATCAAGACAGTAGTGAGATGAAACCTGAGACAGAAGGCAGAAATACAAAGGTAACCCCTCAGACACTCACCTACACAGAAGCAACCACCCACTTACTGAAGAAGGCTTGATAAAATATTAAAGCAGAAGATTTCAGAGATTCTCAAAGAAGAGGGATGATATGGCTAGCAGCTAATATAGAACAGACAAGAAATGATGCTACAGCTTCATTTGAGCCCAGAGACAAGAAGTCAGATAGAAGATGACAGAGAGAACAAGGCATCCCACCTTGTTTATGTTCTTTCTCCCTACCATTTTGAGATCAGCCTTCAACGTCAGTGAGAGGAAACAAGCGAGAGGAACCAACTGGCAAACAGGAAGGGAGGAGTGCAGAGAAATGAGGGGATGAGAGCTAAGTGCACAGAGAGAGCCAACCAGGCTAGCCAGTCAGAGAGGAAAAAGAGGGGAGATCAGCCACAGCCAGAATCAATTTCCCAGACCCAGAGTTCATTTCATCAATCAGCGCACAGATAGAGGCACATACACTACGGGTTAGCTTGGGCTCTTGCCAAGCGCGCGCTAATGTCCACCTCTCCCTTTCTTCCTTCCTTCTGCATTGGTATAAATGGCCTCTGCACTGCAGCTTTTCATCATGCTTGTTCCAAGTGGAACATTCCAGCAGTGAGTCCAGCTAACGATTAGCATTTCCTCATGTACTGGGAACTGAAATATACTTTTTAACTGCTGGCTCACATTTGACCGTAGAAAAAAATAAACTAGCCAAAAAAAGAAGGAGGGGGGGTCTTTGGGAGTTTGCAGCACCAGAGTGAGATGCTACATTTGACAGATGGAGTGGCAGTGTGCTAATAGCAGTAAAATAACAGCGAACCACCACCACACATGCACAGTAGGACTTAACTGCACAGACTATGATGATAGCAGTGGTGTTCCACCTCCCACCCTCACCCCTTCTGCATTTCTCTAACTGCAAATGTGCAGTGTTCTCAGCCCCAATCAAGAAATGATTAAAGTGTATAGGTTTCCAGCTTTAATTACAAGGCTTTAAAAAACTGTTGCATTAACTGTTTAGGAATTACAGCCATTTTTATAGATATTCTCCCAATTTCAGCGCCTCAAAGGTAAAATGGGCAAACTAACATAACTTTAAATAAGAGGATTGTTTTTTATATTTCAATGAAAGCTCTTTGTAGCCTGCGAGTGCTGTATTTCCTCCACCAAGATGCTCTGCTTGGCCATTTCTGCAGATGCCTTAAATTGCTGCTTGTTTGAGAGTCTCTCTGCTTTCAGTTTTAGCTTCAGTGGCTGAAAAACATCTGTTGGGTTGGGATCAGGTGAACGACTTGTCTATTCAAGTCTATTCAAATATGCTATTTCATTACATTTAGAAACTCTTGGGTTGCTTTTGCAGTGTGCTTTTGGCCATTATCTAGTTGCCCTGTGAAGTGCTGCTTATAATTTTTGCAGCATTTGGGGGAATGTAAGCAGAGAGTATAGCTCTCAGAACTTCACAATTCATCCTGCTGCTTCTATCAGCAGTCACATGATCAATAAACACTAGAGGCCCACTTTCACTGGCAGCCATACTTGCCTGTTGTATGGCTGCTTGGATGGATGGATACGGATATCACCAATTAATCTAACAAGCATGCCTTTGGACTTGTTAGCTCCTGGGAATTGTTGGGTATTTTAGCTGTCTAGTAGCCTGACGATGCTGGCAGGGCTAGCGTGTTCCTCAGGTCCATCAGTTTAATAAAAAGATTTTTTGGATGTGTTTATTTGTGCTAAACACAGCCATTAACCTTTTAGGTCCAGTGAAAGAGCTTTGATCATTTTTTCTTTGGTTTGTTGTCTTTTCCATTAATTCTGGGGTTCAACAAAGGTTTAACATGTGGGTGGATTTAATTTAAGAGTTCAAACATAAGAGCTGTGGACTGCAAATGGCCAGGATCTTCACTGGAAAAGGGAAAGTTGACTTAATGACTGTTAGTATTTTCCTTTAACTGCATTTTTTCACTTTTACTTTATTTAATTAATGTTATTATTTTTATTCATTCATGTTTCAAAGCAAATCTCTTTAACCTACTGCCTGTGCCAAGAAACTTTGCTTTTTGATGAATCAATGGTGACATATTGCAGACTAGAGATTTGCCTTTGGGTGAAAGATCTTGGAGAAAAAGTAAAATGTGACAGCTTGATCTAATGGGAAGACGGGTAAAGATGCCGCTAGCTTTCGTAAATAAAGAACACGGTGTCTCCACTGAGTATTCACAATGGATTGCCTCACAAAATAGCATCCATTGAAAAACAGTTGAACATTAGACATAAACAGTTTGGAATATTAGGTTAAGAGCTTGGTGTCCTTTTCCTGCCTATACTGGAAATTTGAAGCTAACCAAAGTAACCATTTACCCAAACTTCTCACAAATATGGAAACAGGAAATCATGACTACCCTGGATTTCTCCAAAGGGAAACCAGATTTGCTGCCAGCATCTCTAAAGTCTATTATTTAAACATGTGCAATATTTCCTTAATGTACTCAGGTTGAAGGTTGGACTTTGGGCCATTGTGGCACTTTGATTCTCTTTGTTTTCAGTGGTTCTGTTGTAGATTTGTTGCCGTGTTTGGGATCATTGTCCATTTGTCCTTTTGTTTTAGCCTCACATGGCCTCATATTTGAATCTAGAATACTTTGATACACAGAGGAGGTCATCATCGCTCAAGGTGCACCTTGCAAGGTGCCCAGACCCTGAGGCCATTGAACAAGCACAAGTTGTCATCCTTTCACCACCACTATGATCCAGGATGATTTAGGCGTTTGTGCTGATACGCCATGTTTAGTGTTCACAAACGTGGTGCTCTACATCAGCAGTACCCAAACCCCAGGCCACGGCCCGGTACCGTGAGTCGTTTGGTACTGGGCCGGAAGAGTTGAGGCTCAGGTTTGAAATTCATGGTTTTCAGGGGTTTTATCGGTTTTTAGCGTTATTTTTTTTTAAAATCATTTTTATCGTTAACTCGGTTTCCCTAGGTCTTGTCCCGTGTGTTATGAATCAATCTTCTTTTTTTGTTACAGGTACTGGTTTAATTTTGTTGTATTTATCCGCAACACCTTAAAGGCCGATCCGTGAAAATATTGTCGGACATAAACCGGTCCGTGGTGCAAAAAAGGTTGGGGACCGCTGCTCTACGTTATGGTCAAACACATCCAATTGGGTCTCATCTGCCCAAAGTTACAGAAGTCTTTTTGTTTGTTCAGACGCAGCTTTGCAAAGCTAAGCCATGCTGCCATGTTGTTTAACCCTCCCAACCAAACTTGGCTGCCATGAACTTCAACTTTTAACATGCTAACTGAGCCCTGTAGAGTCTGACATGTTGCTCTTGGGGTTTTCTAGAGTTTCCCTTAGCCTTGCATTGCAGATGTCCACTCCTGGGAAGATTGTGGCATTGTGTTAATACACAGCTGAATGCTCCAAACCAGACGATCTGCTAATTAAGTACATTTGGTTAGCAGCACTTGGTTACAAGGATGTACTTATTTTTTCACAGGAGTGCATACAATCACATGACTTTACCTACAAGAAATCTAATAAAAGTATATCCATATATACTGCTTGACTAAATATCTGACATTTCTGCAACATGTTCAGCCTTTAAATTGCAGATTGTTTAAGGCCCTAAAAGAAAGTGCTCATTCATTGCTGCAGTGCACGAATAGATGAACACGGGGTGACACAGTGTATTGGCACAGAAGCTATTTTTCCTTCGCCGTGACCTTTATCTGAAATTATTTCAGCCGTCAAAATTGTTGCAAATTATTTTACAAAACACAGGCCTGAAATGAGCACAAAAAGTATTATGATAATGGGAGTTTCAGTGCAGAAGGATAAAGTTTGCCTTGGATTTTCCTTCCAACACAATTTGTCTGTAGCTTCTTCATCATAAACCAGCCCGGCTGCCGGTTATTATAAACACTGAAGAATACATTTTTGCATTACAATGTAATGCATATTGGAACCGCATGCTCAATTTCAGGTCTTATCAGGGCTAGCATATACTGTCAATCCAACACAGTGACAATATCCTATAGTGTTTGTGTCATAATATCATTCTCTGGTTTAAATGAGGTAAAGATTTGCATGCTCTATACATATTAATAACAGTAATGAGTCATTTGTGTCACAGTGGTTTGGTTAATCTGTTGCATCCAAATGACGCGCCGTGCATCAGTGTCAGCTTTATTGCTTTTCTTTTAGCTGATCTAATAAAAAAAATAAAATGCCTGAAGGACCAGTGTGAGAGCTGATCCTTTATTCCAATATTAATTTTGGGCGTCACGTTTTCTGACCCATCCCCAGGATTGGACTGGTCTGCCACCTTGTTCTCCTTTTGCATCTATTGCGCATGTGGAGGAAAAAAAGCGAGACGACCTCGTCTGCGAGTCCATCAATCGTTCCCCCCCGAAGAACCATTATTTCAGTGTTTTAAGAAGTGCTGAAAGAAAATCTTGCAGGAGGGAACAAAGAAGGGGAAAAAAATGTCAATGCCTGAAGAAAGAGAGCTCCTTAATTGAGAGTGAATCAACCTTTGCCTCTAGCTGAATGTCAGAAGGTGTGATTGGAGATTGGCTGCAGATAATGAATAATTACATCAAAGTTGGTGCACTGCTTGTGCATGTGTGTGTGTGTGTGTGTGTGTGTGTGTGCATGTGTTTGTGTCTGTGTGTGTGGCTGTATTACCCGGCACGGCTTGAAGTCGGCGTATGTGCCTGCCACTGACTTTGTGTATGTTCCTGTATACTAACAGGTGTGTGCTCTCTCTTGCGTCAGCCTCTGAGTGCTGTGTGTGTCTGTGACTGTGTGTGGGCGGATTAATGTGTACAGGGTATGTTTTGAATGGGGAACAGCCAGCTGGTGCTATTTGAAATTCCCAATCAGTACTCTGACTCCTCTTGCTATCACGGTGGCTGGAGACAAACATAAAGTTAAAATTATAAAGTATCCGAGGCTGGGGGAGCTATTAGATTTATTCCACGTGACTGTAACCCCCACCCCCACCTTTTTTTTTTATGAGGAATGCTTTTAATACACTCGAGCACATGGCTCCTCTTATCGCCTTTAGCTTTATCCCCATGCTGTTGTGGAGTCGTACTAAAGCTCTTATTCCCCTCCATAAATCCATTGATCAAAAAAGACGATAAAAGCGAGGTTCACAGAGGGCGTTCTGTGGTGTGGCATTACCAGCGTTCACGTGCACCTTCACTTCCACTTTCGGGATGTCACAATTGCACAAACTGTCACAATTGCTTTTAAAGAAGTGTAAAGAGGGAATCCAAATTTGACCTTTTTTTAAAAGAACTGAATTAAATCTGTGATTTTCACGATGAAGCCCGGAAAAGCGACTATTACTAGCATTATTAGCCACCTACTGCACTGTAATGGCTTAGAAATAGCTTCTTTTTTGTCCCAGCGGCGGTCAGGCTCTTTTAGCTCTTTCGGAGCACTGGTACCAGGAATGAATTGCCTTGCTTGACCAATTAGTATTCCATTCCTAAATCTCGCCATTGGCATTTTTAAATCTTTAATGGCTCTTAATTTTTCATCTTGTCTGGAGGATGTTCTTGTTTCCTCCTTACCCGCTCCGGCATTGTTGCGGGGAAATTAAAGATGGCATATTAGTCCTTCGACAGCATTAATATGCAGAGAAGATCCGATTCGAATGGCTGCAGATAGCTGCTGCTGCTAGCAAAGATCTTTTACATCTCTTGAAAATTGTTGTGTTATAATTATTAATTGTTATAAAATTTATTTATCCATTTATTTTGTAGTGCGTTTGTGCATTGGGATTGTCTGCATGGAAGAACATTTATCACACCAATTAAAGACCCCTGCCTCAAGTCATGTAAGAATTGGTCTCTGGACTTGTGAGCACTGACTCTGATTCATTTACATGATTTTTTTTTTTTTCTCCCTGTAGATAAAAGCAAACAGCAGCAAAAACACAAGAGAGCAACATCCATTGTCATTACAGATTCAGGTGTCGCTGCTGCAGGTCGATGATCCATGTCTTTTAAGTGAATGGGAAATAGACTCGTGAAATTGCTCAATATAAAAATTATTATGAAATTTAAGCTAAAATGAAAAAGAGAAAGGGGTGAAAAAAGAAACTCTCCACGCTTCTTCCTCGCACAGTCCCACAGGATTGTGCGATTTGTTTCTCAGTGCTCAGCTCCCTTTGATCTTCCTTCACTCAAACCATTTACCACATCGCCACGTCAAGCTGCCGCAGTCCCAGGCCAGCTTAGCTTCCTCTCACTAAATCAATGATTTGAACTCCCTAGGCCATGGTGGAGACCGTCAACAATTTGCTACAGCCGCAGGCCCAGGCGGCTTGGAGGGAGCTGAGCACAGGCGAGCAGCTGAGGGCCGCCACCATGCTGCTGGACACGGTCGAGCAGGGGGCCTTCGTCCTGGCTGATAACCTGCTCAAGACGGACATCGTGCAAGAGAACACCGACAACATCCGTAAGTATGCACAGCCACGCTTGCAGTTTGCATGTTGTCATGTAAAAAAAAAAAAAAAAGCAAAATAAAACACGTACATGTATGCAAAATCAGATGATTTGTAAAAAAGAGAGTGCCAGTTTACAACACACTGACTAATGCATTCCTTTCAAAGTATATGGTAAATGAAACATTTACTATTTTATTGCCTCCTTTTCTAATGATCATTAAGCAATATAGTATGTGTGGTAATGTGTTTAATATAGTGGCTGTAGTCATTAAACAAAAAAGGTTGTTTACCAAGTTAAAAATACACATTAATTAATTGAAGTTATCTAAATGTTTGAATGAGGGAAAACCTCATGGATGGATTTCTCTTTGCTTTTTTTTTTTTATGGTGGATGGATGAATGGATTGATGGATGAGTGGATGGATGAGTGGATGGATGAGTGGATGGATGGATGGATGAATGAGTGGATGGATGAGTGGATGGATGAGTGGATGGATGGATGGATGAATGAGTGGATGGATGAATGAGTGGATGGATGAGTGGATGGATAGATCGTTACATGGATGAGCGGATGGATGGATGATAGATGGTTGGATGTATGGATAGATGGATGAATTACAGGTGGATGGCTGTATTAGTGGATGGATGAGTGGATGATAGATGGATGGATGAGTGGATGATAGATGGATGGATGAGTGGATGATAGATGGATGGATGAGTGGATGATAGATGGGTGGATGGTTGGATGATAGATGGGTGGATGGTTGGATGCATCGATTAGTGGATGGATATATGGATGAGTGGATGGATGTGAAATTGAATGCCAGCGAGCACATTACATTTAATTTGTCTTTGTTTGTTTGAGTGAACCAGCTTGGATAGAATTATGTTCTCAAGCTGCTGGGAAACAGATTATTAGCTCATCTGGAAGACACTGCATTTTCCAATTATGACAGACAATCATAAGATGAGTTTAAAGAGCCGAGCGTTCGTTTCTGTCGTTGCATTTTTATTTGATATCGTTTGTTTTTCCCAGTATTTTTCTCTCACGTTCCTAAAGAGCCTTGGCAGATCTTGCTTGTTGCACAGGCACACGAAGTTCACCACGCAGCTATTGATCCCCTCACGCTGACAGTGGAGCTTTTGAGGCGTTGGATCAAGTGTGAAGGTCACTGGAGTAATGCTCTCTGTCTTGCAGGAGGTGAAATCTGGCAGGGCTGCTTATAGCTGATGGCAGCCGGCTGTAAACTGACAATTATCTCTAATGATTGTGTTTATATTTGTGTCAGTTATTAGCAGGAATTAACCACTGGTGCTGCAGATCAGGGATCGGTGCTCATTATTCAGTGTATAAATACCAAGCGAGCTCAGATAATAGAAGTTGTGTCATTACGGTTGTCCCTGGTGGGGTAATTCCAAACTGGATGCATCCGTCGCTGGGACTTTCTTTTTTTTGCAGCTTACATCAAGAACCGTGTAAAACTTAAATAATTGGAGCTAGCGGGGCAAAAATAATGCCATGATGTATCGCCCTATTCTCTGAAGACATTGGATTTTTATCCCATCCCCCCCCAAAGTTCCTGCTGCCATGGCAACCTAAAAATATAGGTCTGCTGGCTTAAAAGGAGGCGAGCGTAAGGAGAATTAATAAAATGGGTTTTATTGTATCTGGCACACAATTCATCTGGGTATTAAGGAGATTCTGGGCTCGTTTGGAGAAGGGGGGATGAAACGATGTCTGCAAAACTCGAGTGAGATTTTATAGCACACTGTGGTAGTCTGGTTAATTATGTGCTGGTGACATGTTTACTGGGCCTTATCTCTCTGTTTGCTGGGCTTTTTTTTCCTTTTTACCCAGCCAGTCGCCTCCTGCAATCCCTCATGCCATGCAGGGTAGTTAAATGAGGACAAGGGGGCCCTTCCAAACATTTGTAATCACTACAGCAGCTAATTACTTCTCCCTCACTTTGCCTTGCATGTGACATTAAGAGTGTGTGTGTGTGTGAGCAGGTGTACTGCACTTAAGACACCTGGAGACGTCCTTTCAGCGCCAGGCCGAGCTGGTTCTCTCGCTTTAAAGCGAATCTCGAACCCTTAAAAAGCCTTGCTATAATTTTAGGCTCAAGCTGATAATGAGATCTATTCTGTGCGCTTTCAAAGAAGGATATTTCCGCAGTCATTGTGTCTGTGTTTGTGTTTACGCGTCACGCTGCGTGTGCTCGTCTCAAGCTTTTGTCTGCGAGAGAGCGCGCGCTCCGCTCTCTGCATGATAATCTTGTGAACAGATTTCTGCCGATTAGCGTGTTATTTAAACCAGCTTTGAAGGTATAGTCTTCGGGGTCCAACAACTCCTATGGCATCAAAGAAATTCCCTAAAGCCCGTCGTAAGCTCTTTTACACAACCACACAGGGGAAAAGAAAGACAGCAAGAGGGAGAGGGAGGGAGACAGAAAAATGCTTCCTTTATTCAGAAGGCAGCCTCTTGGAATCCAGGGAACGGTAAGCTATCTGGGGTATTGTCTTAGCTAAGTTGAATAGGAATGTATCAAAACCCCCTGGCCTTTACAAAAGCACTGGAGAATGCTAATACAAAAGATTTTTTTTATGGGAAACCCTGGTATGAGAACAGATCCAAAGGCAGGATTAAATGTGGCCTCTTCGTAGCTTCCTGTTGGCTGCAACCTTTATCAAAGTCAGAGGTGTCACAGTCCGCTGACGTGAGATCATCAGCTGAATGCCTTATCGGCCTTAATTAAGTTTCTTTTTCTTACACTGAATCAATTTTTGTTTCAAGTTGAGATTCTCCACTACAGACTAATCTGCCTGCTAGTTCAAGTAGAACTCTGGATAGGCTGCCACTCCTGGCGAGTCGCGTTATAACTGAGTGGCATTTAGCTGGCAGCGGATGTCTGGACTGATCGTAGCCGGCAGTCACCTCATTCAAAAGGTGTTTTGGGTGAACTGGTGTGGCTTGCTTACTCGAGAAGGCGACCTGTAAGTGGAAAGGCTGTTGCAGAGTTGGGTTCGGGTCATTATCTGCGTGTCGTTCTCCCACTCGGCCCTGCGTTACTGTTCTCCTGACTATCCTATCAATAAAGGCTAGGAAAAAAAAGACGTGATTGTTACTATTTTTCAGAACTCATTCCTCAAACTGATCATGTCGCCATCGTTAGAAAGCATAAAAAAACGTAGCAGAGACATGTAAGTCAAAGAAATCCGTACCAAGCTGGCAACCGCCATCTTTTTGTCTTTGAGCCAAACATCACTGGTTAGGTGAGTGACTGCCGGCTGAGGCTCAGGAGGTAGAGCGGGTTGGCTACTAATTGGAAGGTCAGTGGATTGATCATTGACTCCTCCAGTCCGCATGCTGGAGTACCCATGGGCAAGATACCAAACCTCAAATTGCCCTTGAAGCATCCATCAGAGTGTGAGAGTGTTTGTGTGTGTGTGAAGGTAAGAAAGCACTTCGAAGTAGATAAAAGTATGAATGCATGTATGAATGGGTGAATGGGACTTTCAAAAAAACTTTCAATTTGAGTGCTGAAGTGAGTAGAAAGGCGCTGATAAAGGGCTGGATGAAAGTGTCTGTAGTACAACTTTAAAAAGTTCTATTTGAGCACCGATCCAATTACCATTGCACGCTCATGTGGTAGCACTTTGTCAATCAAAGTAGACACAGCCTAAAAGTGTCTCTTTTTTTGTATCCATTTTCAGTTTAAATCGGACTACAATTTACAAAATAAACATTATACTTTAATTAAAAAAACAAAAAAGACCCTCGAAGAAAAAGAAATGTTTCCTAAGATTATATTTTTTACACACTTCTATGCATTTGGACATACTTTTTGAAACCAGAGTAGCCACCCCCTGCTGGCTGTTAGAAAGAATTCACCTCATTGGCCATCTTTTATCCACAGTTTGTGCTTTACATGAGAGGTCAGAGGTCAAGGCAATCTTGTGAATGCGATAACTTAAAAATGTGGTCACTTAGAATTTTCAAATTGAATCCTGGTGACCTTGACCTCAAGGTCAGAGGTCAACTTTTCTGAAAAACACCTAGGATTTTGACGTTTATACCACAGGTGCATCTACAAGGATGCTGAGGGGTGGCTCTGGTGAGTGCCAGTTTTAAGAAGAAGACGTCTTCCAGCTTTTCATTTGCTGTTTTCCTGCGGTTTCGGTTTTTACTGTAAGCTGGTCACTGCTTGTTTGACTGTCCCATTGTTTTTCCATCTCATGGAAGTCTGTAGGTGTCTAGATTACAATATAACCTATTAATACCATTTCCGTGACTGTTTCTTCAGCTTATACCAGATTTTACACATTTGCAGTGACATTTCTTTACAAGAGCTGCACAATCGTGGCTAAAACTCTAATCTCTTACATAAACGTCAGCATTGTTTACTTACACCCACAGCCTCTATTAATCCACAACGCACATTTAGAAATGTGCATTTGTGTAACTTCTTTTCTGTATTTCTACCGAGCTGTGAATCAGCAGACTCATCTCAGCGCTCTGGGAGTTAATTTGACATTTAGGAATGCCTAGACTTCACACAGGTCACCTGTACTTAAGAGAGGAGCACACTAGACTGCTTTATTAAATTGAATTGTATCATGCCGTAATAACTTTGATGGAACGAGATTTTTATTTGAGCCAGGCTCCTATCAGCAGCTCATTTTCCTCTGCTGCGTGACACCAGAGTCTTTGAACCATAAATTAGGAGCTCGGTGCTCGCTTCAGACACAACAGCTGTTGAACTGCTGCAGAAGCGAGCTTGTCTTGTCCCGTCGGTCTTTATTTTCTCCTTGCATCGTTCACTCTCTGTGCTCTTCAAGAGAAAAAGATTCCTCAGAATGAAGGTGTCTTTTTTTTTTTAATAAAGCAAAGACAGCCTTTGTTGTTACAGTTTAGGGGAAAAAACAACACTGCCATGTGTAAACTGTACACAGATAACTTCTTCTGTCAATGCTGAGTGAATCAAGAGAGGATGTGTTGTATTTAGAGCTCTTTGGCGATGCAGTGATTAATAAAACCAGCTGCTACACGATGAATGCTTTTTGGAATCAATATAGCAAATGGAGATTTCTTTGCAGTTTGCTAGCATCTGCTCTAGCTGTTAGCTGTTAGATTTTCTGACTACAGTTTAAATATTCCATCAGTCGTAATCAATAACAAATTTCTTACCCAGGCTTGTGTTGTTGCTTGGTGTAGGTACAGTGATATGCAAAGCATAATTACTCTACCGCTCTAAAATTCTGGCTTTTGAAAAACAGTTTTTCTTCATGTACCTATGAAGCATAAAAACTGATGAGAGAAGTTGTAAACGACCAGTAATGAATGGATTTGGATGACTTATGATTTTTAATGTAATATTTGTTACCATCACAAATGGGACATGTTATTACCTATTGCGAGCTTATAATGTGAAAAGTTTGATTGATCATCAGAGGAAACTTTGTTATGTTAGCATAGTTTGAAACTTTGGTGCTGATTAAAGAAGCAATAGATCTTTCTAGTTGAGGAGCATCAGCTAATAATAGCGTCAAAATGCAGCTCTAAAAAATGACTTTCTTTTGGAAAATTGATGAAAAAGTGATGATTTCCTGCAGCGTTGTCTGCTACTCCCTCCACTATCCAGTGCAATCTGGCTTCCCCAAATATAAATCGGAGCAGCATGTTGACAAGGCCAGACGTATTTACACCAATTAAAGAGGCTGATCAGTTTGTCCTATCCGGTGTTTAGGTGATGACGTATGAACCCTGTTTCCGGGTCAAAACTACTCTGCGTTTATTAATGCTGTTGTCTTTTTAATGTGTTTTATTGCTTTGTATCTTGTTTTATTAAATCTCAACAAGCCCCTACAAAGTGGCCTCTTTCGGTTTTTATTGTCACTGTTCATTTTAAACTCAGTTTTTAAAACCTTACAATAACTACAGCCCAGCCCATGCAGCCGTATGTTAATGACTAAGCTTATATTAGGGGTGGCTGTAGCTTAGGTGGCAGAGCAGGTCAGCCACTAAGGTCGGTGGTTCGATGCCTCCTGGCTGCATGCCAAATATCCTTGGGCAAGATACTAACCCCATATTTGCCTACTGGTGGTGGTCAGAGGGCCCGGTGGCGCCTGTGTCCGGCAGCCTCGCCTCTGTCAGTGCGCCCCAGGGCAGCTGTGGCTACAATGTAGCTTGCCATCGCCAGTGTGTGAATGTGAGTGTGAATGGGTGAATGACTGAATGTAGTGTAAAGCGCTTTGGGGTCCTTAAGGACTAGAAAAGCGCTTTACAAATGCAGGCCATTTACCATTTTACCATTATATTGTGGATGGATTATCTCAATTGTTCTCCTGACTGAAGTTTAGTCCATTTACAGGATCCTGTCATGTAATTGCATCTGTCCCAAACTATCAGGAACCCTCACATTAAAAAGTTAGCGTTCATCCTCCAGTTTCACTGTGTTTATGTTATGCTAACCATAGCTGTTTAGCTAGCCACCACATAGCACATCATTATATACAGCTAATCCAACTTCAGTAACCCTACAAATGTCATTGCTGTTTACTTTTCTGTCTTCATTTATGTTGGAAGTGATAGCAGAGCTGTACGTTTTAATTTTTTCAGAAATCTCTCGGTCAGAACATGCTATATCATGTTTAGGTGGGAACTAGCGAGCTAACTTCCTGCTAACTTCAAACTCTGTTAAAGTTAATAAACTCTGTTTTCATGGATGCCTGGATTTTAAACTTAATTGTTACACCTGGTAGAGCAGCCACATTGATCATTTTATTACAGATGAAATAATTTAGCCAGTGACTGTCTGTGATGCTGCAGTGTACATTTTTACTTTGGGACCTGAAGCAGAGGTTGAGATTGGACCCGGAAATGGCTAATGACGTCAGACTTAAAGACGGTTATCCATGAAGGGAGTTGCAAACTCTGGTGTTTATCTTTTTCTGGGGCTGGTGCTTCAAACTCAAGCCAAGTTTATTGCTTCTTTAACCATCTTTGCTCATGTCATCAATTAAAATGATAAAATCGCATTAGATAATACAACAAGCCATTGAAATAAAGCAGTGATTGTTTCTCCGTGTACATATTTTATTAAGACTTTTCCCAAACTTTTGGGTACTGCTTATTTACGGGCTTGGAAAAACAAAATTTGATACAATGATTCAGTCAGTTGCTTGTTGTTGTTCTTCCCAGGGGCCATTTTTTAAACCAGTCATGGAAGTCATAGAAAAGTCAAATAAGTAAAGTCAGCTTGGTTTGAATTGGGGAAAAGAACATCCAGCTCTCTGTCAAGGCTATAACTCTGAGATTTTTTATTAATGTTGTAAAAGAAGTGAGTCAGACTCAGCCAGTCTGCAAAATACTTTCCATGTACTCGATACTCTAGCTAAATTCTTAGTTGAGAGAAAGGACCCCAGTGTCCAAAGCGGTTGCTGTAGCCCTCTATTGATTGCTTAATGTTGTTTGCTTGCTTGGGTTTGTTCTGTTTTGTGCAGAGCTGGAGGTAGCGAGAATGAGCACAGATGGGAATTTGCCTGATCTGAAGTTCCCACAATCCGGAGGACAAGGCAACTCTATCCACCTCTCAGCGAACACACTGAAGCAGCACGGAAGAAACGGTAAGAAGTTCAACCTTTTGAATCTGCTTTTATTGCTCCCGTATTGTGGGTTTGAAGTGCAATCATGGCTCATACGCGCCTTCACTCTGTGTTTTATTATTCAGGGTTATGATAAATTTAAGAGAAAAGTTTCAACTTTGCTACAATAGAAATATTGTTATATTACTTGTACAACTTACAAGAGCTGCTGTAATTAATCAAAAATTCTTTTGCTGTTTGTCGTCTTTTCTTTTTTGCTTCTTCCACTTGTGTCATTGCATGGGCCTCCATTGGTTTTGGAGGAATTTTATCACAGATGCTGGTGAATAACTTTCGCTTTGCTACCCCAGTCCTTTGTTGGTCTGCATATAAAGCGCTTAGATCTTTCTGCAGCCTCTGAATAAGACCCTGGCTGTTGAATTAGTTACATTCAAGCTCTGCCACTAAACTGTAAATGAGGCAGTTAGACTCTATACATAGATATCTTTGGGAGCAGTGTCGCCCCATTTTTAGACTTTTATTATCAGCTCATGCAAATCAGAATCGACTCAAGCTGCGTCCCCGTGTCTGTGCTGGATGACTAAGTCCACGTCCAGCCGTGCCCAGGCGGATCATTATAGCAGGGTGGCGAATATTTCCCCGATATGCAGTTCCATAGCACCCAAATTGTTTTCTTTTCATCAGAGTGAGTGATCTCAGACACGGCGGGAGGGAACTTTGAATGCACAAAAGTGAGACAGCAGGAGGCAATGGGGAGAGGAAAAAGGAGGAAATGATTAACAAGAAAAATGGTTGCCTTTGTCAGTGCCAATAGGAGTCCTGTTTTTTTTATTCAAGTCTGATGATTTCTGAATGATTTCTGCTTTTCTGCCTCGTGTGCAGCCATATTTGTAGCTCTGTCTGTTGTCTGTACTATGTGCTGCTCTGACTTTAGATTTAAGAAGCTTTGTTTAGTGAGTGGATCCATTCGTTATCACTTTTAGCATTTTTTCTCATTTGAGTGTGCTGTGTGAGCGGTATAAATAACATGACAGATTATCATGTGCATTGTTTTCACATTATGTAAGGACTGCACCCTAGGTTTGTGGACACAATCTAAAAAAACATTGAGTATAAACCATTTTAAACTATAGTTCAGATACCTCGGCTCTCTGGTGCAAGAAAAGAAAGTGGCATCAACGGTGGAAGTACACTCAAGAATCGTTCAAGCGGCAGCGCCGGCTTTCGCCTCCCTCCGATGGTGCATCTGGAAGAAGACAAACGTCACCCTCATCACTAAATCCGCCTGTACTGCACACTGGTATTGCCCATTCTTTTCTATGGATCCGAGACCTGGGTCATAATCAAGCACGACCTCAACAAGCTCGAGGTCTTCCAAATGTGCTGTTTGCATTAGATTCTCAGAGTGTCGCTCGGTGACCGTCTCAGCAACAGCGTGATATCTAGTCAATGTCACCAGCAGCCCTCGATGGAAGAGCTGATCCAGAAGTGACGACTTCATCTGCCGCATGAGTAACCATCGCCTGCCATATCGCCTTCTGCTGTAGCAGCACCCCACTGGAGAATCAAGAGTGATGCGCCCAAGAAGACTTGGATCAAGCAAATTGAAGATGATCTTAAACAACAACGTCTCATCCTCGAGCAAGCAAAGGTCAAGGCCAGATATCACAAGGCCTGGAAGTGCATCGTTGACCAAGATGGAAACCCTACGGCACCCACTGCGACGTATCGGCTTCGGGCGACCTGTCCTCCTGACCGCCAGCTAGGGAAAAAAGAAGAAAGAAATAAAGAAACTATAGTTCAATGCCAACATGAAGATGTCCCGTGAGCAAAGAAATTATTTTCTAAAACTGACCCAGGTGATGTTTTCTTCTTTGAGCTTCTGTATCCGGTTGTTAAGTGATGACGTGACGAATCCTGCTTCCGGGCCTAAAGTAGTCTGTGTTTAATATGGCTTTTGTGTTGTTAACATGTTTAATGTTTTGTATTTTCTTCTATTTAATCTCAAAAAGCTCCTAAAACAGTCAGTGATCACTGTTGACCTCCCTCGGCTTTTATTACTGCTAATCATTTATTTAAGCTCAGTTTTTAAAACCTTAGGATGTAACTACAGCCCAGCCCATGCAGCAGTATATGAATGACTAACCTCGTATTGTGGATGGATTATCTCAGTTGTTCTCCTGGCTGAAGTTTGGTCCTTTTACAGCATCCTGCCATGCGATTACATTTGTTCCTGACCACCGAGAACACTCACGTTAACTTTTATCGAGTGGAAAAAAAGTTAGCTTGTTTATATTATGCTAACATAGCTGTGTCGCTAGTGGTCACGTAGCACATCATTATATACCAGCTAGCCAAACTTCAGTAACCCTACAAACGTCACTTCTGTTTAGTTTTCTGTCTTCATTTATGTTGGAAGTGATAACAGAGTTGTACGTTTTAATTTGTTTCCAAAACCCCGCAGTCAGGACATGCTATATTGTATTTAGATAGAAGCTAGCGAGCTAACTTCCTGCTAACTTCTAACTCCGTTAAATGTCATAAATTCCGTTTTCATGGATGCCTGGATGTTAAACTCAATTGTTACACCTGGTAGAGCAGAACGCTGATCATTTTATTAAAGATGAAAGACTTTAGACAGTTTTTCAACTCTCAGTAATGCCATAGTGATCGTTTGATATATGGACCTGCAGCGGAGTTTAGGCCCAGACACGGCTAGTGACGTCAGACTTAACGACCAGATTCTAATTGAATATAAGCACAGACATCCATCTGCAGGCTGTAGCTGTGAATAGATTAAAGGAATTAGGTTATATCAGTATCAGTTGACCGATATTGATATCGACCCTGTTGACTGATACTGATGCTGGTGATAAGGATGCCATTGGCCAGTACTTCTCTGTTGAGTCAGATCAATTTTGTTTTTGGGAAATGCTTCAAAAAAAAATGTGATGAAGAGGAGAGAAGATTTAATTTTTTGTCGTTTTTTTGTAAAGTACAGTGAAGATTTTTCAAAAAGTCAAGAATTAAAAAGTATTGGTAACAGTGTAGGATAAGAATATAAAAATGTAATTTTGCCTACTCATATCATGAACACCTGGGATTTTACTTTGTCTTTTGCACTTGACGTCATAATCAGTCTTATTATGATGTGGAGCTTCCAGGCAGGACCACAGATGAGGTTTTTGGAATTAGTTAAGGAGGCCTTGTAGAGGGTTAGTATGATAGAAGAGGATGCTAAGGATAGGGTAGACACACGGAGGTGGATCACCTGCTGTGGAAAGAAGAAGATAAAAAAGATCCTTGAAGCTGGTGTTTCTCCAGAGCATTTCTCTTCAGTGTTTTGATTCAAAGCCACTGGTTGAGGAAGTTTTAGCCAATAGTCAAAGCACTCAATCATCACTGAAAGCGAGCAGAAGTTTACTGTCTGAAAACATGTTTAGCTTGGAAGACCGGCCAGTGACTCTCCCATCAGTGCCCAGCCTTACTGTTTGTGTGTGTCAAAGGTCTATTTTAAAATGAAGTGATACCCCATGCAGTGCGTTCTTTAATCAGTGTGAGACTGTTCATAACTGTCCTCTTGCAGGTGAAATCCGAATAGCGTTCGTCCTGTACAAGCACATCGGGGTCTATCTTTCAACTGAGAACGCCAGCATGAAGCTGGGCAGCGAAGCCCTGGCCACCAACTACTCTGTGATCGTCAACTCGCCGGTCATCACAGCCGCCATCAACAAGGACTCTAACAAAGTCTACCTCTCTGACCCGGTCATTTTCACCATCAGACATCTGCAGGTAATTCTGTGCGTCAGCATGTTTGTGTATCCTAGAGATGGGTTTCACTTTGATGTCAGTGCGTCTGATTTCTTCATTCACGTACAAAAAAATGCACTTGCACGTTCACTTTCTTGATAGCACCTGTCATCGCGATTTCCTCTATCACCGAAGCGCAACAAAACGTACAAATCCCATCACAAACCCGGGAAAATTAAGCGAATGTGAACAAGTTTTATTCAAGGAAAGGTGTGGAAAATTAAATTGTGGAAAACAACGTTGCTCACAGGGTGATGGCAAGAACGCCTTGTTGTTTATTAGTCTGAACAGCAATCTGATCTCCTGAACAAATATCAGTCATATTTGGCCTCGATGGAGGCTGCTTAGTCATTGTGGGGAGTCGTGACTTTTCCCTCTTGACTCCATTATCTTCTCCACACTCTGCTACCCTCAAAATATCCCTGTTTTGTCTGCAAACAACGCCTTCAGCTATTACCGGAGATGTTGAGCAACCATAGGAGAATTGCGGCGGGTCTCGCATGTGGGAGGGACCTGGAAGAAAGAACAAAAAAAAAAAACCCAGAGCGCAGATGGAGGGAGGGAATAAGAGAAAGGGACGATAGCTTATGGAAGTCAAAAATTAAGTGGTGGGGAAATGTCAGGGGGGCAATGTCAGCGCAGTTATTGCTCTGACTCACCTGCCTTAAGTGTAATTTGTAATTTGGACTGCAGATTCACTAATTTTACTGTTGCTCTAATGTTAGGGTACTGGCGCTTTTTATACCCTTTTCTAGCTCAGATCAAGTCATTTCAATAAAAAGTGCCCTTTTGGAAAAGCTTCTCCTGCTTGTAGTCCTGCAGTGTGCCAAGAGAGCCGCCTCGTCTTTTCCTCACGTAAATGTGCCCTCGCCAAAATAAAAAGATTTATTTTTAAAGCAAATCTCGTCCTCATGAGGGCCTGTACAGTTAATCGCATGATAGTCATGATTATAATCTCGTCTTCCTCCGTTAATTAAATTTGATTGGTTGCATTATTATATATATAGTATTGACTGCTGCATTAAATCGAGAGCTCGCTGTTCTTGTAAACCAAACAGAGGTGCTGCTGAATGAGCTCTTCGTTTAACGGGTCTCTATTTGCTTATTATTTTCTGGTGTGATAAAACTGTAAAGACTGTGATATGTGAGTACTACTCTGCTCATTTACAACTCCATATGTTTGTTCTTGGATTGCTCTTCTTCCTCTAGGACACACACCAATCAGGTATAACGTTATGAACACTGACAGGTGGAGTGAATGACGCTGCTTATCTCTTTGTCATGGCACCTGTAAGTGGGTGGGATATATTAGGGAGCAAGTGAACATTTTGTGCTCAGTGTTGATGTGTTAGCAGCAGAAAAAATGGCCAACTGTAAACATTTGAGGGAGTTTGACAAGGACCAAACTGTGATGGCCGGCACCAGTCTGCAGTGGTGATTATCTATCAAAAAGGGCTCCAAGGAAGTGTAGGGGGCTGCATAGCTGCAGACCAGTCAGGGTGCCCGTGCTGACCTCTGTTCACCACCAAAACCATCAACAATGGTCACGTGAGCATAAGAACTGGATGCAGTGGAAGAAGGTGTCCTGCTATGTTGAATTGTGTGTGTTGCTTACCTGGGGAACACCTGACACCAGGATGCATTATGCAATGTGATGCTTCAAACCTCGGGTCCTGCCGTTCATGCAGATGTTACTTTGACACCACCTACATAAGCACTGTTGCGGATCATGTGCACCCTTTCATAAAAACTGTATTCCCTAATAGTGGCCTCTTTTATCAGGATACCAGAAAGCAGGAATGGTTCAATTTGAGGAGCACAACAACGAGTTTGAGGTGTTGACTTTGCCTCCAAAAGAGATCTCTGCAGATCGGTCCAGTTAAGCATCTTTGGGATGTGCTGGACGAAGGAGTCGGATCCACAGATGTTCCACTTCACACCTTGCAGGATTTGTTGTTAACATCTTTGTGCCAAATACCACAGCAACGCTTCAGGGGTCTCATGGAGTCCATGTCTTGACTGGTCAGGGCTGTTCTGGGAGTAAAATGGGAACCAGCACAGCATTAGGTATTGGTGTATTTATATGGGCCTTAGTACAGCTACAGTCCATCCACTGTGTGAAACAACTTGAGGTACATAGCAGCTTCATGTAAACTGAATCCAGCCACTGTATAGTGTAGGCATTACATTACTTCTATATTAGGCTTCCATACTAAATCAAAGGTACTTGTCTTATAGCTCCACTAAGTTGACTCTAGCTCAACTTTGCCCTTGAAAATTAACATCTAAACCATGCGGTTTTGGATGACTGGTCTTTTGAGATGATGATGTGTCCTCTAGTTATGGTTTCGCTTCCTTGCCTCGCCACTTAATGGGACCAATTAAAGCCATTAATGGGACAGAGGGTCATCCTACCTCCTCTCCGTGTAATATTTAACGCAGGGTTTGGGTGTGTGAAGGGTAAACTCAATCAGCGGCAAATTTACATTCGCAGAGGATAAACGTTATTAGACTAATCACCCTGCAGCGTGTGAAACTATGAAAAGCTGCAGCATCGCCCAGCATCTCCAGCAAGAACGCAGACGCGTTTAACCTTGGAAGCTGAGGGTCGCTGTGGAAAGGATATCGCGCGTCTCTGTGTGCACGCTCGCTCTTTGTTTTCGTAGCTACAAAAGAATTGGGCTCAAGAGGAAGAGGCTGTTGATGTGTCTATTTATCAGCAGCTGCGTTCTGTTGTGCTTGTCTGTTACTCAGCCTCAGTGTTGTGGGTGACTTTTATGAAATGGCGAGCAAGATGGCAGGGAGGCGTGCCCGTCATTAGGACCGGAGCCCGGCACAGACAGCAGTGGTGCCCATTAAGCTGTGGGGCAGCTCACTGTCACGCAGTGAAAGTTAAAGAGAAAGGTCAAAAAAGCACAATGGATGACAGGCAAGGGGGCCGCTTGATGCTTTATGACAGCAAAAACACCTGCTATTCACTTTACAATGGATATGGATTGCATTGGGGAGAAATTGGACCCTTTTTTTGAGGATGTTTGCTCTGAAATTAAAAGTAAAGCAGAAATAAGCCAAGCAAATGTGCGATTAACTTCAAATCCCTTTGCTGTCTTTCCCCCCCGAACAGCAATCTGAGGAGAATTTCAACCCCAACTGTTCGTTCTGGAGCTACAGCAAGCGAACCATGACTGGTTACTGGTCGACGCAGGACTGCCGCTTGCTAGGCAACAACAGGACACACACCACATGCTCCTGTACACATCTGACCAACTTTGCTGTCCTCATGGCTCACGTGGATGTAAAGGTGAGCCTGTTTTTTTAACTTGTTTTATCCTCAGAAACACATTGATCCGTCGTGGTTTACACAAGCGACTCCTTCCGACGTGGTTTGCTGGCGATAAAAAGCTGGTTCACGTCGTATAAAGTTGATATCTACTTTGGAGTTTGTTAATATATGTTTTATACTTGCTTTGCTTTTCAATTTAGCGGGGAATCGACTGCCAGCTGTTTTCTGACCTTTCACAAGACTTTTGTCTGCTAACATTTAAAGTACCCGCATTCATACGCTTTTAAACAATGACCCTGTGTCAGTGCGTATTGATTGCAGCCATCTTAAATCTCCATTTGTGTGAAGTAACCCAATATGTGATGGCTCCACTGTGTTGTGTTGTTTTGGGTTTTGTGAGCAGCGGCTTTCAAAAATGCATTTTATGCTTTGCCTTCATAAATAATGATTTGTTTTTGGCCTTCAAGCCTTTGTTGAAGCTCTGTGAATGGGCCTTGGTCGATGTAGTGCTAAAAGACATGTGTTTTCACCTGTCCTTGTACGGTCTCTCTCTTAAAAAACCTCACATGGGAGCTTCTCTCCACTTCAAAATTCCACTTTCGATTGTTCCCGGAGGCAGTTAGCCTAGCGTAAAGACTGGAGGCTGCTATCCTGGCGTTGGACAAACTTAGAGGGGTTAATGGAAGCTGTACAAAAAAGTATAAAAGAATAGTGGATGTGAGATTTTGGGTGACGTTAATACTGTGCATGTTGGAGCTGGCAAATAAAAAAACGTCTTTTTGCGTGTCCAGCCACGAAGGAAGCCATGTTTTAGTTCTGATGTTGACAGACAGCTTAATTATTTCTGTCACAGGAAATTTAGGAGCTGACTGCTGACAGAGCAGAGTAGTTTTTGGTATCTGTTATGGCATCTGTCTCTTCAGAGTGTCTCTTATAATTCAGCGGCAGAAAAGAAATATACACTCTGTCTGCACCATTCCAGCTGGCCCCTGTCCATATAACCACTAGATCTTCCTTCACCTTCCCGTCTTTCCGAGTCTGATTCCATCTTGCTTTTTTATTGTAGTGACAGAGCATATATCTAAGTTTTAAAAAACTAAACAATTATTCACATAATTAAAAAAAAAAAGTTAAAAAATGTTAAATCTTAAATGTAGAGGAATGTGGCATAACCTGAATTATTGAACATAGCTGGCCAATACCACAGAATTAAAGTTATTAAGACTAATAAAAACATTTCTCTTGATATGTCAGTCATTCAGGTCTTGGTAGTCCTAAGTGTTTGAGCTGAAAGCAACTGGGCTTCTTTTATTGGTTCATGAAGACATTTGTACCCCTGTGAGGAATCTTGGAGTTATTTTTGTCAAGGATATGTCCCTTAGTGCGCATATTAAACAAATATGTAAGACTGCCTTAATTCATGTTTGCAATATCACTAAAATTAGAAACGTGAAAAACTAGCTTGTGCATTTATTACTTTTAGACTTGACTGTTGCAGTTCATTATTATCAAATCGCTCTACAAACTCCCTGAAAAGACTTCAGTTGAGCCAAAATGCTGCAGTAAGATGACTGACATGGACTAGAAAGAGAGAGCATATTCATCCCATATTATATTCTGTTCACTGGCTCCTTCCCCTCACATACAACATCTTGAATAATCAGGCTCCATCTTATCTTAAAGACTTCATAGTATCATATTATCCCAACAGAGCACTTTCCTCTCAGACTGCTGGCTTACTTGTGGTTCCTAGAGTATTTAAAAGTAGATGTAAAAGGAGGCAGCGGCTTCAGCTTCTGTGGAAACAGCTCCCAGTTTGGATTCAGTAGACAGACACCATCTCTACTTCTACGATTAGGCTTAAAACTTTCCAGTTTGATAAAGCTCATAGTTAGTGCTAGATCAGGTCACCCCGAACCACCCCTTGGTTATCGCCCCACATCCAACTGGTCACAGCAGATGGCCGCCCGTCCCTGAGCCTGGTTTTGCCAGAGGTTTCTTCCTGTTAAAAGGGAGTTTTTCATCCCTACTGTTGTCAAGCGCTGGCTCATAGGTGTTGGTCTGGATGTTGGGGTTTTCTCTGTATTATTGTCGGGTCTTTACCTTAATATAAAGCGCACTACGATTAGGGATGGGAATTGATAAGATTTTCACGATTCCGATTCCATTTTCGATTCTGTTTAACGATTCGATTCTTTATCGATTCTCTTATCAATTCTTTTTAAAAAAGGAGAACACTAAGGTCGAATAGCTTAGAATTTTGTTTTATATCTTCTCTTTGAACAAGACAGAAATTTAGGAGTAACATGGCCTTACAAACCCAACAGTGAGATCTTAAGAGATCCACAGCCTACGGCTCTTCAATGGGGTGTCATGGGGTCCCCAGGAAAAAAAATTGTAAATGTAAAATAAGAAAATAAATATTCTTCTGTAGCAATAATTACAATTACACAAGAATATCCAGTAATGTCCCTGCCTCCAATTAAACACATTCACTTAATAAAAATCGGGGGCATCTGCTGTGGCAAATGGGTGCAAGCCTTTGACCACAAACTTAGTCACTGCTCGGTGACATTCGTCTATCCTGGCCTGAAAAGAGACGCTACCGGTAGACTGCAGTGAGAACTGCCAGCATCTGAGCCAGCCAGACTTTGTCTGTCTCTCTCATCATGGTCACCTAAATGCACAGTAATGGCAGGTTTTGTAATAGGCAGATCGCGCTAACATAATATGAGAAACCCTTTCTGCACTGTTAGTTGATTATTTACCTGCTGCATTAACGAGAGAGGACGTGCAAACGTTACCGCTGCTGCTGAGTTGAGATTCAGGAGTCCGGAGCAGAATTAAAAACACGACATTCATTTAAGGTCATCGCGTGTCTTAGGAGCAAATGCTTTTGCATATTCGCAGTGTTTCCTCGCTTAAATGAAAAAGTATAACCAAACTTTTGAGCCTTTGTGCCACTTAGGCGCCATGTTTCCTGCCAGGTAAATGACGCTGCGCAATGTGGTGACGTCATTCGAGGCGACTGGAATCGATCGTTTGCAAAAATGGCAAACAATTCCAATTAATTGAAACAGTGGGAACCGGTTCTCAACAAGAACCGGTTTTCGATCCCCATCCGTAACTACGATGACTGTTGGTGCTATATAAATAAAATTGATTTTATATTTGCTTCACAACCAAGAGGCTTCTTTAGTTCTAAAAGCCATTGTGGTGTCCCAAGTTTTGAACCTCTGGTGGGGTCCTGCGAGTCGTCATATGCAAGGTGTGGGTCATTATGGTCACAGAAGCAAATGATAAAATTGACTTGATGAACTAGAACAAGGTAAGGATGTTGTACCTTCAAACATTCTCCAGAAAAATATATTTTATGTGATTTATTAAATAAGAATAGTGATAAAGTTAATACTCTTCTGTCAACAAATTGTAGTATGCCAATCCCCCTGGCATCTGCAACTTCTTGTAGAGGTTTTCAACAGTTTCTGACAACAGCTCGCTAAATAACTTTGACCACTTTTCCGAGCACAATTCCTTCAGTTACAAGATGCCTGAGGGTTATGTTGCATGTACAGCCGGTTTCAAATCTCACCACAGGCTTCAAATAAAAAGATTTTTTACTGAGCAGGCCATTTCCTTAGCCCTCTCTTTCTTCCTTTTTTTCAACTATTCCTCAGTGAATGTGCTTGTGTTCTTAGGATCATTATATGTTTCCGCTTTCAGGTTCAGCTTCAACTTTTGGATTTATTTTCAAGGACTCTTCATTATAATTCAGAATTCTTAGCGTTCATCAACCGGGGGAGGTTTCCGTGTCAATGCCTCTCTGAAGACACGCCCGCATATCAAGAAGTCAAAGGCTATTCACTAGAAACGCTTCCTGTGCTCAGAGAAATGTTACGTTTAAAAATCTGTGTTTGCTGATGTGTGTTTCACAGAGAGAGTCGCAGCAAAGGCAGAGAAAGACCAATGATTATAATGTTTAATGCAGATAATATCTCTTCTGGAATATTTTGGGGGCCTCTTTATTTTCTCTTTGTCTCTTTGTGCTCAAAGGAAAGGTTGTTTTCTTTTTCCCATCCACTCCAACAAGATGTAAGGGGCCATTTGTACATCTTTTTCACAATCTAGTACCAATTTCATGCATTTTCAAGGTTCTCCTCCCAAATAGCGGTTTTGGCATCTGAGGAGCACCGCAAAATTGCTGTGCCAAAAGTTGGAACTGCTAAATGGATATGGTAGACACTACTGCAACAACTTCTCCAAAAATTGGCAGGTGCAGCGTCCACCACGATTCTTATTCCCACTAAAATGACACCAACCTCTGCAAAGTATTGCTACGTAACCGTTTGATTCTCAATCCTATCAAAGTGATGGCTGCTTCTCAGACTGCACAAAAGTAGAATTGGCTCTCCGCCTGCACCACGCTTTCTCTCTTTTTTCTTTTTGGGGCTTTGGGAATGTATTGGCAGGTTTCCTGCTGCTGTAGATGAAACAGGAAGCAGGAAACTGACCTGTCATTATATTTGACACAAGCTACAGGTTGAATAATCTTGTATTTTTCTGATACATCATTGTTTTTTTGCACGTGATCTTCACCAACCCTCTTTAAAAGATTAACCTATATTTTAATCAGGTAGCTTTTTGGAGAGGGCATAACTAAAAAAAACTGCAAGCTGGAGGTGGTGGCTTTCCACACATCCAAATACTTTTTTAAATTAAAAAAGTAGTCCATTAAATTTTTATTTCAAAGCTAATACGAGTTTCCTGTGCAGCAAATTTTAACCCACAAATAAAACAAACGCCGACTAAAGAAACGGGCAGAAACCTTAAGAGGTAAAGCCTTTCATACACTGGAAGCGTAAAATCCATGCAAATATTTTGTATGTTAAATATCTTTTGGACAAACTTATTCTTAATGCAGCCGTTCACGCTGTCTGTGTAACTTCTATTGCATTTATCTTTTTTGCACCAAGCTTGATTTTTCTCAGATTTATCCGATCTGAACAAACAGGTGTGACTAATCAAACCACTACATTTGATAACAAGTGTTCTCAGAACTCAAAACGCAAACCTCTACTGAATATACAAATAATAATAATAATAGGACTGTTTTACCTCACTTAGCCAGACGCTGCTCCGGGACAGTCAGCTCTCTGAAATGATTTCCCTGCCTCCTCAAACATGGTTTCGACTCTGCCAGCTAGAGCTCAAAGTCTCGCACTAACATCTTCAAATATGTACTAAAGCATTAGTGATACAGCTTCAACTCCTGGATCAAACCATGAAATTTTCCCTGTTGCTGCTTTCTTGTGAGAATTCGATGAACCCAGAATCTCAGCTTCTTCCTTTTCTTGTGGAGAAATGTCTCGACCAGTTCGCCGTGGCTTGATGTCAACTTTTTTCACAGTGGTTTTTTTTTGTTGTTTTTTTTGTTAGGACAAATTTTTGGCAAAAATACAAAATGTTCAGTGTGTATATATGTTACATGACAAGTTTGGATACAAAGTTTAGATATTAGAACACAGAGCAGCAATTCCTATTGAGACAGCTCATCCCGAGCAGCACAGGCACCCAGGAAGAGGATCTCACAGCAGGCCTCAAGCTGATGGAAAGCAGGCACACCCAAAATCCAGGAAGGACACCAGCTGGCACAACCAGGGCGCTGGTTCGTATACCCAGTGGCATCTGCACCATATTGGTGGAGAATAGTCGTCAGTGATTGTTTTTGAAGGAGAAGAGTTCACACTGCACGTTGGAGTATCATGTAATACCATCGTGTCCTATCTTTTGGCTCTCACGCGTCATAAAATGCTGTCTTTGTTTGGTGTTCTGCTTCTAAGGGTGATTTTTAATAAGAGAAAGTAGCTAAGTCACCATGTTTTGGGGTTTTTTTTCTTCTCACTACACACATAACCCACACAGAGTCTTGTATGGTGTGGTTTACTTCTAGCTAGAGAGAGCCACTGTTTGTCACTCAGCAGCATGACTTTTGGACCCACTAAGCTCCCTGCAGGGTGAGTCTGGAATAGTGAGGGAGCCACGAAGAATGGGAGCCTTCTCGCAATGAAAGCAAAGCAGCAGAAAAAAAGAGAAGAAAGGGATGCAGTAAAAGGAGCTCTTTCAGTCAAGGCAATCACTAACATTTTGGAAAGCTTGGCTTGCTTGTGGCACTGCGTTCAGCCGCAGAAAGTGGACAGTAGTTACACCCCGGCTCTGAGTGATAGTGGTTTTTTTCCACCCTGCCCTATTCTTTATCTTTTCTACTTGTACGTTATAAAAGGCGGCTTGTTCCAAGGTGGCTCTGAATTGAAGCCACGGAGGCTTTTTATTTGACAAACTGTCACCGTGCTGGATCTGAGAACACTCTGAATGGAGGGGGAAAATAGGCAGTGTGTGCACGCACTACTGGATATGTGCAAGAAAGAGGCAGAGAAAGAAATTTCATAAACTGAAGAGACTATCTGTTTTTGTATCCATGGCAACAGGACATACCACTGCTCATCTTTGCATTGTTATTACTCATTACCCTCAGAGCCACAGATTGTTTTTGCCTTGTTTATTTCTCAGTAGCATCGCCAAAGCAAAAGGAGGGGAAAAAGAGAGGGAGATCGGCAAGTTGTAATTACAAATTTTCCTTTTGAGGACAGAGACTCACTGCAGTATCACCATCATCATTAACACCCCCCCCCCTTCATGCATGCACACTAGCCAGAAATAATGAGCCTTATATCCACAGACCCACACGTTGGGGCTTAATAAACTGTCATCGGTATCGCCGTTACATTTATAACCCCAAGTTATGATTGCATTCAAAGTCTGCACGTGTCAAATTAGAAGAGGCGAAATGTTTCTGCTTGCCCGTCTGACATTATGAATGCTGTCATTTTTTGTCCTTGACAGCGGTTTGAAGTTGCTGCATGCTTTCGGATGTGCCCAGCAGAATTTCAATGTGGGCTTTCTTTGTTTTGTTTTTATGTTTTTTCCCGTGAAGCTCAAATCTGGTTAAAAAAAAAATTAACACGCTGACTTCATTTTATATGAATGTAGGTCTATTCCTCAAGTGATACATTGTTTCAAAATACAAATCATCATACAATTTGTATGTAATTTCACCTGACACGTGATACAGTCTTTAGTGTCACTCCTTTTAGGCCAAGCATTTGTTACAGAAGCGATACATGTGCACTCTTTTACTCTAAGAGTGACACATTGTAATCACGCTCAACTTGACCATGATGAGTGTGGTCAACGTAAATTTGTATCCACCACTGGAATCTACTGAACAGTATGCGTGGTTAGTAGACACTCTCAGCAGTTTAAATTCCAGACTGTCTCTCATTGGGATTCATTATTTTTGAAGTCAATTAGTTCCTTAGACTAATTCAGATATTGTGCATTCTGAATCACTGAAGAAAATGAGCAAGCCAGCACACAGAGGCCCAACTGTTTCTAGTGCTTCTGGTCAAATGTTCCCAAAACCAATAATGCTTATTTCCATAGTCCAATGTAAGCGATTTGTTCACTGGGTATCACTTTGTAGATGACCACCCAATGCTACCACACACACTAGGCTCCGGTTGACCCCTTAATATATTTACCAGCCTGCCCTGTGTCAGTCAGCAGTATCACTTTCATTGTCAGTTGTTTTATTTTCGCTCATTTCTCCAGCCTTTATTTGGCCCGTCGTAGCAGAATGTCAGTCACTTACATGGTCTCTGGTTGTTGCTAGTTGCTCCCTGTGTAGACGCCGGTCTCCCCGGGCATCTGTCTGGAATGAAAAAAGCGTGTGTGTTTAAGACATAAAAGAAAAATGTGGGGCAGAAAAACATTGGAGGACAAATGGAATGTGCGGAAATGTGCGTCGCCCTGCTAAGTAACATGGTCGCCGTATGACCGGGCCGCCCTTTCGCCGCAGTGAGTAAATTTCAGAGTAAATTACGTCTGCCCACTTTAGAGACTCTTACATGGAGTCCCATCAAGCCGGCTTGTTGTTGTAAGGCTAGGCACAGAGGCACAGTAGATCACATCGTTTGCCACCCTGCCTCAGCAGACCCCCCCCTCCACCTGCAGTAAAAGGAACTTTTCAGCAGTGACATTGTGTTTGGCGACGTCTCAGTCATCATCCACCTCCCAGAACAAAGAAATCATCCCGCAGTAAATCCATCACCCAGGTGTAGATACATTCCCTGCTCCTACTCTCTGTTTCTATAGCTATGTCTCTTTTTCTCTCTTCTTCTTCTTTTGCTGTTTCTTCCTCTCTGACCGGGCCCCTCTTCAATTGAAGGTGAGATTGTGATGGATAGAGGCTGCAGTCGCTGCACAGCCAGCTAGCCCAGGAGACCTCGGGGTCCTCTCGCAATGCAACATGGCCGGTACCACCCACTGCATCGACGGCTCTGTCGCACATCGGGCTGAAAACAAGACTAATGTGTCACACGCACCGCACACCGCAGAGCATGCAAGCGCAAACATCGGCATCTGTTGACACCTTCTGCATAAGCGTCCTTCTAAAGTATAAGGAAATCAGCCTTAGTTTCACACGTCTCCTCTGTCTTGTCAGTAAGAGCATCCACTGTTGTTACAGGCTACAAGGGGAATTGGAAAACACAGATGAGCTCCCCTTTAAGAGACAATTACATGATAATAACTGATAATTTTATGAAGTTGCGCGCCTATAATAAATGAAGCTCGTAGTCAGTCATCTGCTGCCAGTCAATTCTTCACATCACTTCTTCTTCCTTGCCACACTGTCAAACTCAGTGCTGGCATCATTGCTGTAGTCCCATCACCTTCTTGTCTACCTTCTTTGAGCCAATCAGCCTCCACTTTGTTTACTTTAAATCTCAATGCTCTTCCATCATTCTCCCTTTCATACTTTCTTCCTGCAACCCACCTCCTCTCAATCTCCATTTAACCAATGTCACTCATCCAAACTTCCATCTCCATCTTCACCACCACCAGCGTCTAGACCAATCTAAGTGCCCTAATTCCAGTCACCGTTGGGTTTCTGTTCTACCACGATGGGTCATCGGAGTCTAATCGCCAAATAGATTAATTAATTTCTCTGTCTTAATAAATCATGTTCAGTTCTTCCAAATGAGCTGTCCTCAATAAACTAAATTAAGGCCTCCGTGATTTAAGGAGTTAACACGCAGCATATATGTCAGAAATGGGAGAAACAGGAAGCTGCGACTAAGATTATCACAAGGGCATCGAGCGCTGTCAGTGCTGAGCTGATTCCTTTGACTGATTCTGCAATCCGAGCAGAGAAACGCCGTTGGCCACATAAACAAATTAAAAGCGTTCTCACAGACGGCGTCTGCGTGTGAGAGATTACGCGTCTCTTGTATCTTTTCAGAACGATTGCAGAAAAGCTTTCAGAGGAATTGACGCAAATGAGTTTACTTTGATGAGACTTCGCAAGGATAACTCTAACCTTGAGATGTAACCCTCACTGAGCCTCAAGACATTCACCGCAATTAACAAATTCATTCTACTCAACTTCATAAAGAAGACAGGGTTTAGCTGTTTCTCATAGGAGTGCTGAGCTTGGACACCCCGTTAAAATTTCAAATGAATCATCTGACCGCCATAGTACTTGTTAGCACTGGCGGCTCCAGTTGGTTTTCGGTTACATGTTGCTTTGTTGTTGTATAAACCAATCTAGTAGGTCGGTTGGTCTCACTTTTGAAGAATCAACATACGATTGGTGGCAACTGTTTCATCAGATTCTGCTTTATACATATTTTTGAAGATTTCCTCCTCCGCTTGCTAAGCGATGACGTATCAGCCTGCTTCTGACTCCAAGCTCCTGCTGCGTTCATTAAGGCTGTTAGCTCTTTAATGTGTTGTAGCGCTCTGTATCTTATTCTAGTTAGTATAAACAAGCCCCTGAAAACGGACTTTTTATTAGCCCTGTCCATGTGCTACACATCTTTAAGCTCAGTTTTTAAAACCTTATGATGTAACTGCAGCCAATGGGCTCAAAGTTTACCAGACACCAAATATTTAAATGCTTAAGAAAAGAGTCACTCTGAGGCTAATTAAGATTTCAATTGTGAGTTATCCAAACCATGCAGCAGCAGATTAATGACTAACCTTGTGTTCTGGATGGATAGTCTCAGAAGTTCCTGATTGGCGGAGACAAATGCAGTCATATGGCAGGAAAAACCCTAAACATCGACCAAACTTCAGTCTACAGAACACCCGAGACCAGCGGTGTCGAACTCCAGGCAGGTTTTAGATGTGTCCTCGATCCAACACAGCTGATTTAAATAGCTAAACTGCCCCCTCAACATGTCTTGAAGTTCTCCGGATGCCTGGTAATGAACTAATCATTTGATTCGGGTGTGTTGACCCAGGGTGAGATCTAAAACCTGCAGGACACCCACCCCAGAGACCTAGAGTTCGACACCCCTGGACTCAGGTGTTGTCTTGACTGAAGTTTGGCCCGTGTTCAGTGTTTTTCCTGCCATATGACTGCATTTGTCTCCGCCAATCAGGAACAGTCACATTAACTTCTGCTTAAGGGTAAATTTAACGCTCATCCCCCATACTCTCTATGCTAATATGTAACCATCTGCTTGCTAGTGGTAAATGCAAAGTCAGAAATTTTTTAATATAGGCTTAAACACCCCAGCTCAAAGAATATAGACCTGTAGGCCATTATTTCCGTAGTAAATGTATGTGCTAGGATAAGCCCGTGTGAGCCATTGAGATAGTAGTAAGTGCCACTATTCCCAACAGACCAGTAAGTATAAATCAGTGACACATCCCACTGGATGATGGAGAGGGTGATATTTAGGCAACATTCATCACTGTCATTATAGAACATCTCCATGCTTACACCATCAGACAGTAACTATGATGATGCAGCCAAGGTTCGCTGTGTATTTTATGGCGCAACAAAGAAAGTATGGTACAGCACTGTACAAGAGAGCAGTGGTTCAAAATAAATCTATTTATATGTTTAAGGCGCAGATGGAGAGGAGAGAAACCATGTTAACTTCCATAGCAACTCAAAGTCACGCTTGGACGTTATATCATAGTTATTGTAGCCTAGAACACAGTGTGACATTCGGTGCATGTGCTGAATGTCAACTCCCGCTACGCGAGCCGGAATCTCTCTCCCCCTCTCTCTCTCTCCCGGCCCTTTTAAATGTGACGAATTTGCCGAGAACCCTGATTCATATGCCCTCTCCGCAACTGTTTCTCATCCCCGTGCAGATCATAAATCCTTGGTCGTACCGTAGGTGAACTTGTCACATGACTCCTCGCAGTGGGGCCACTACCCCATAGCGCAACTGTCTGCCCTGCCTGACTGCATTTCATGAGTCAGAGCCCAGCTCTGGAGGCATATGGGGAGATTTATGCATTTTAATTGGATTGGCTTCGTGGCCCCACAGTAAGAGCGGTTATTTGAGGTATGAAGGATTGACACTCTGCTCTTGTCACTGCTCCTTACCTCCTCCACATCATTTCAGAGGCTGGTTTCCGGCTTCTGACACAGGATTCAATTCAGTTTTATTTATATAGCGTAAAATCACAACCACAGTCCCTTCCGGGCACTTTATATTGTGAGGTAAAGAGCCTGCAATAACACAGAGAGAAAACTAAAAATCAAGCAAACCCTTTGAGCAAGCACTTGGCAACAGTGCTTGCTCAAAGCAGGTAGAAAGCAGGTACTTTAACAGGTAGAAACCTCCAGACAAACCAGCCTCAGGGAGGGGCAGCTATCTGCCACGACTAGTTTAGGGGTGAGGGGAGGGAGACAGGACTCAAGACACACTGTGGAAAAGAGTCAGAGGAGAATAACTAATGATTTAGTTAGTTATTTTTTTTTATACAAAGCGGTGTATTTTTTTTATACAAAGCGGTGTATAAAAACACAGAGGGTAAAAAATGTGAGGGTCTCGGCGCTTGATTATGTCATCATAATTAAGCGCATGTGATGTGACGTCAAGTTAAGACAGCCCCGCCATTATTACCAATGCATTGTTGTGTGTGCTCTTTCTTGTAACACTGCTAGAGCTCCCTCGAACCTTATTTTGTGTTGTGCGCACCCGGTGGTCTGTCTGGAATGAAAAAAGCGTTTGTGTTTAAGAAATAAAAGAAAAATGTGGGGCAGAAAAACATTGGAGGACAAATCGAATGTGCACAAATGTGCGCCGCCCTGCTAAGTAACACGGACGCCGTACGACCGGGCCGCCCTTGCGCCGCAGTGAGTAAATTTCAAAGTAAATTACGTCTGCCCACTTTAGAGACTCTTACATGGAGTCCCATCAAGCCGGCTTGTTGTTGTAAGGCTAGGCGCAGAGGCACTGTAGATCACATCGTTTGCCACCCTGCCTCGGCAGACCCCCCCCACCACCTGCAGTAAAAGGAACTTTTCAGCAGAGACATTGTGTTTGGCGACATCTCAGTCATCATCCACCTCCCAGAACAAAGAAATCATCCCGCAGTAAATCCATCACCCAGGTGTAGATACATTCCCTGCTCCTACTCTCTGTTTCTATAGCTATGTCTCTTTTTCTCTTTTTTTCTTTTGCTGTTTCTTCCTCTCTGACCGGGCCCCTCTTCAATTGAAGGTGAGATTGTGATGGATAGAGGCTGCAGTCGCTGCACAGCCAGCTAGCCCAGGAGACCTCGGGGTCCTCTCGCAATGCAACATGGCCGGTACCACCCACTGCATCGACGGCTCTGTCGCACATCGGGCTGAAAACAAGACTAATGTGTCACACGCACCGCACACCGCAGAGCATGCAAGCGCAAACATCGGCATCTGTTGACACCTTCTGCATAAGCGTCCTTCTAAAGTATAAGGAAATCAGCCTTAGTTTCATACGCACACATACACATCTCCTGTATACAACATCTTGCCAGCCCCACTCCTCCCCCAATCCACCCTCCAACATATACACAACGGCTCATCAGGCAGGAAAATCAAAAGAGCGCTCTCCCCAGACTCAAGGAGCACTGCGGCTGTTATTGTACCAGAGCCTGTTAATGATCAGCATCTGTTCCCCTCTCTGCTAGTATTAGCTGAGCTGCTACTAAACAAGGCTTCTTTGTGATTCTGCATCACCTAAGCTTCCTCAGCCTTACCTGACTCAGAAGATGGTCTGTCACTCCCATCCTGGCTCGAACTCTTCTGCTGACCGTGCTCGAAAAGTTTGGTTTTGAGACTCATCTGAGAGACGTATTAAGCATATGCCTCTTGTAGGGTGATCGCTCAGTGTATGCAAATATTTACTTGCTGCGCTGTAGCTCGAAGTCATATGTTTAGTTGCTGCAGGCCAATGTATGCATGCACAGCCTTTGATAACAGACAACTAGGCAGTTATATACAATGTCACTGCTTTCACAGTTGGCTTAGTTTTTAGCTGTGGTCTTGTTAACAGCCCATCAATGCAAATTTACCGTCTGCACTTAAATGTAAGTGACATTTAAAATAATACCCATTTGATCTTCATTAGCATTCAGACATAATCTTTAAGTCAGACTCAAAAGTTCCACCCAGACATTTTTTTGACCCCCGTCAGGAGCGACAGCCGGCTGTGAGGTTGGCAGATTTCTTTTAAATTAACAGCCCACCTTTCAAACTTGCACTTTATCCCCTCCCCCTCCTCTATTTATTTTTGAATCAATGCCCGGCAGTCCCGAGAAAGAGGACAATCCCTTCGGGAAATATAGAAGCCGCAGTAGCTGATCGTTATGTTTTGATGCAGTAATTATGTTTAGTTATTAAATCAAGATGTTGCTCTCTGAACCACACGCTTTACATATAGATGGTGTCTGTTTTTGGAAAGTCTGCTTCTCCTCGCTGGTAGCAGAGTTATCAGAATAATGGCATTTTCCTTCTTCTGATTCCAGATGGGATTGCACTGGAAATCACTCATGCGGGCTTTGTTAGATGCTGTATCTTTTGAGCCACGGCTCACAACATTGCTCCAAGGCCCATCGGCCTTGTTAGCATGCTTGTATTAGCACTGACCATTATGTTTCAATTGAGTCTGTTTAATGGGATTTTGAATGGTACATTATTTAGCTTTCACTCTTAGTAGATGGTTATAATTGAAATGAAATGCCAGTGAACAGAGTTTGGAATGACAGAAGATAATGTTCCTCTACCGTTAGCTGTTTTAGCCATTTGTCCATTACGTTTAGCTAACTTTCAGCTAAATGTTTCAGTGTGTCAGGTGTTACAGCCGACTCTATGTGGAAATAAATTAAATAAATGCAACGGTTGGGACGTTATTGAGAAGTGTTTGAGGCATCACCGGTTTGTTTGGGTTTTTGGTTTGTCATGTCGGGTTCTAACTGAGACCAAATAACTCAACCATCCTGCAGATTCTGCGGTTTTAGTCGACTTTACCTTTTCCTACTCCTGTCCAATCATCCCTTATGTGCACTTGCCTTTTATGTGCTGATGTAAATTCCCTTTCGTGACTACAGGAGAATAACTGTTGATTCTTATCTCTACCGCTAAAGCCTGAATTTACTGTCAGCAAACGGCTTTTTAGTGCCCAAAACTGGCTGTGGTGGCAAATTACTTTGTGAAAAGGGAAAATTATCTTAAAGCAACAGTGAAAGTCATTGACCATGTAGTGGTTTGATTGAATTCCTGTTGTGCTGGTCTATGACACCTGTGGCCCTTTGCGCGGCTCACTTTGTTTCACTTTGTTGCCCGACCAAAATGAAACAACGGGGGGGCATTTTAAATTGATTCACACTGACTAATTCATGATTCATTTCTGCCACCTGTGGCTCGTGGGTAGTGGTTTATTGGCTGGTGGAGTGAATGCACTTTACCCCACAAAACAATAATGAAAATAAAAGCTTCAGGATTGTCGCTGGTATTCATGGTTATTGTTGTTGTTTTTACCACAGATATTTTTTGTCTTGCCTTTACCAGTAAAATTTATATCGATATAAAAGAAGCGGTCTTGGCAAACATCAAAATGCTTCTTGAGAAGATGAAAATTAACTCAAAATTTCTTTGTTTTGTGTTGTTTTTTTCTTTGATGACATGACCAACAGTGGACTGGCCTTGGTTTTATCGGTTTCTCTCATCACTTTTGTTGCAGAACACCGACCCTGTTCACGAAATGCTTCTAGACGTCATTACTTGGGTTGGCATCCTCCTGTCGCTGGTCTGCCTGCTCATCAGCCTTTTCACCTTCTGCTTCTTCCGTGGCCTCCAGAGCGATCGCAACACCATCCATAAAAACTTGTGCATCAGTCTGTTCATTGCCGAGTCCCTCTTTCTGGTGGGGATAAATCGGGGTGACCAGCCGGTAAGATTATCACAACAATGCTTGATTTCTTTGTTGTGTGCTCGCAGTTAGAATGCAGATCAAGCTAGAACGCATCAATAATCAATATAAGATATTTCAAAATGTTAATAATCGATAGTTATGTTTTGTGTAATAAGTGAGCAATGATGTTGAATTCGGTGTGATGGTGGGAGGATGTTATTCATCTTGTACATAATTATCATTCTGTTCAAATTTCCAGTGTTCACACTGTAAGCGACAAGTTTTATTAATAGCCAAGCACAGGTAGCAACAGTACTCTGCAAAGGTCCTGAGCCACCCCTCATTTCTGAACAATATTTCGCCTGACTTTGGGGGTATTTAAAAGTTTTTCCACCACTTGGTAAGGCCAAAATAAGAAGTGGCAGGCCTAAAAAAAGTTGATGAACAGTTGATGAAGAAGGCCTGAGAGATGCATCTGACCCTCCTGAGGATTTTCAGGAGCAGTTTTGTATCATAGATAGGCATGTGTGAAACAAGATGTAGGCTCTGTTATGATTTCCGTCGGTGTTGTTAGGCATCTTATAAAAAACTAATAGAATTATGAATGTAGAAATCCATCTGCAACTTAAAATGCTATCTGGAAAGCATCCCAAAATTTTGGGATCATTGGGAACTGATCCTAAAAACACAGCCAATGCAGGAAAAGCATACCTGGATAGAACCTGGAACTATCTCTGGAACTATGACTGATATATCTATCAGTCATGGATTGGCCTCCCCATAGCCTGGACCTCAACATTATTGAAGCAGTGTGGGATCATTTTGACAGACAACAGAAGAAATGCAGCCAACATCCAAAGAAGAGCTTTGACCTTCAAGGAGCCTGGAGAACTATTCCTGAAGTCTACTTAAAGAAATATCAATAAAGCTTGACTAATAGTTTTCCTTCTCTGTTGAAGAATAAAGGTGAGCCTTACTAGATATTGACTTTCAGGCTTTATAGAGTTATAGACTTGACTTGTATATTGTATTTCCATGTATGTTTCAGTAAGTCACTTCAGCCATTTCCCATTTTCCTTGTAAAATATAAAGAAATGAAGGGTGGCTCAAAGCCAGTGTGTTTCTGCGGACATGAACTCTTACGACTGATACTTCACAGTATCACTGAAGCACTGAGGTGCAACATCAAATGCCTGCTCTTCCCTCATTCTTGTTCTCTTAGATCTAGCTCTTAGCTCTTCCTGTTAAAGGGAAGTTCTTCCTCCCCACCTGTCGCCAAGTGCTTTCTCTGGAGCATTTGCCTTATAGTATAAAGCACGCTGAGATGACTGTTGGTGTTGTTGTTCCCAGAATTTCTTATGAACAAAAGGTCATCTAATTCCTCAAACACTGAAACCAGTTTCCTCAGTTTATCGGTTTTAAATATGCCGATAGACGTACCTTTAAAAGTGGAAAACCTGCTTGATCCGAATGTGTCTGCCATCTCCTAGTCCATGGAGGCATTCAGGTAGAAGTGATTCAAACAGCTAAAAGCCACTCTTTTTACTGTAAAACCAGAGCGATGCATTTAAATTGCCTCGATGAATCGCCAGTGAGGTACGTCCACTGTCTTCTTCCCAGTTTTAAGAGCCTAAAATGTTTTGAGAAAATATAACCTTTGGCGTCCTGTGGTGCTGTGAGTGCTGCTTCCCAGCGAGTGTCAGTGGCCGTGGACTCTTCAGCCTCTGCCGGGCTCGGTGAGACGAAACGGCGAAATAAAAGAATCGGATGCTTCTTATTCAACAAATGTTCCCACCTATGGTTGTGCCGAAGCAAACACATACTTGAAAGTGCACTCACATACTCGCACAGCAACACCTGCCAACTCGCTGTCACATTCTCATATCTCGATCGCTGTTATATTATATGCATTCGCCAGCGTGAATTCATCCATTCACCCCCACAACCAGCCTCCTGTTGCAGTTTTTCAATTTGCAAACACTTCAGACTAATCTGGATTAAGCTGTTCAATGCACTAAACCTCCTCCTAGTATAATAACTGTAGTTTGGATGGCATTACTTTCCTCAAGAGCTCAGCTGGGGTAGCAGGTGGAGGCTTGCTGTCACTGTACAGTCATCTTCAAGTGTGCGCGTGTGTGCTCGACACTCATACGGGAGACAAATGCAGAGTCATTACACGTGTACAGGTTGGCAGAGGGATTTTTTTTAATTTCCTCCCACAGCTTCTCGCAATCACGGCATTTCTACTTGCTAATGAGGCAGAGTACACAGTTAGCTTTGCGTTCCTGGGGCATAGACACTGGAATGCACATTATTGCAAACAGTCTTCGTAATAATTTGATCTATTTATTGTCATTGTTTATATCATAAAAGCCCGTCCTCCCATGCTAGTTCACGGCTGGGTTACAAGTGCAGAAAAATGATGATGTCTCGCAGAGAAAGAAAGGAAGTGCCTTTACTTTCTAGCCTCGAGCAATCAAAGCAGATTGATATTTTGCTCTTTAAATATCATTAAAGCTATCAGAACTAAAATAAGCCTCCTAGTTTAGCTCAACTCCCTGTGAAGTTGAAGATAATGCTTTTAGCCCCCCTGCTTCTATAACATTTTATGGGCACGATTCACAGCTCAGCTGTAAGATCGCTCTCCTGGACCGCAGTTAATGTCCACTCAACCTTTTAGTAATTTAATTGAATCCATTTCAGTGACAAAATACACTAGTTATGGTCAACTGTGCCAATGATTAGATGAGTCCATGTAAGTACTGTATCTTATTATTGTTAAGAAGCGCGTGGGCGTGTGCATACATGCGAATGACAATCTATGCCTTCCACATCTGGTCCGGACAGCTCTCTTGTCAGCTCGGAAAGTTTGGAAGCACATTATCTGCTCGTACCTGGCCGTAGCGTTGCTTCAAATGGCTCTTGGACTGCTGACTTCACTCCCTCATATCTCTCTTTCATCCATGCCAGCTGCAGCAAACAAGAGCACATGGGCTCAGTAGTTGCAGCGTTTCCTCTGCCAGTCACACAGGCAAACATCCAGTCACTTCAGCCAAACAAAGCTTAGCAATGCTAATTGTTAGAAAGGTACGAGCACGGAGAGGTCAAAAAACGCTGCTCGTTTGCCGGCACACCTTGCCACAGTTGCTGTACCTTGCAGCGTGACATTTAAATCTTTCAGGAAATTGGTTAAACAGCCAAGAGCGAGTGAAGCTTGTCTGTTTTTTTTTGTTTTGTTTTTTCCATTCCCTATTTACCGCTCTCTCTTTCTCTCTGTCACCACTAAACCTTCCCAGATTGCGTGTGCTGTTTTCGCCGCCCTCCTCCACTTCTTCTTCCTGGCAGCGTTCACGTGGATGTTCCTAGAGGGCGTGCAGCTCTACATCATGCTGGTGGAGGTGTTTGAGAGCGAGCACTCACGGCGACGCTACTTCTATCTGGTGGGCTACGGGGTCCCAGCGCTAATTGTGGCCGTTTCAGCTGCGGTGGACTACCGCAGCTACGGCACTGATCGAGTGTGAGTACATGTGAAGCGAGCGTGTGAGCAAAACTGTCACATTTCTTCAGATGAATTGGATTTTCTTTCTTTACGAAATTCCCACAAAGATAATATTTTGACATGTTTTTAAGACCATAATGGAAAATACTGGGGATAAAATCAATATAAAAATAAAACCCATTACACATCCAGATCAGTGTATTTTGTAATTTTATTTAATGTTAAGCTTTAAAACTACTGCAGTTCTTAATACAAAGACTCATTTTTACACTAGAGGCATGACAGATGTGGGTGTTTTCCAAGCCGTAAAACCTCCGGGGCTGAAAAATGAAGCCAGAAAGTGTCGTTTCCAAAGTTACTCGACCCATAAAATCCAGAACTTGACATGGGAAACACTTGATTTTACATCGTAGACAAAATGGGTTTGAGCTCTATAGCTAATTTCCTCCATAATATGACGGGTGTATATCACGTGCAGTAAGTATTTCCATCTATCCTCCTCTTGTTTCTCCCGCTTATCCAAGCCAATCCAGTGGAGCCTATCCCAGCATTCATAGGACGAGAGGCGGGGAATGCCCCGGACCGGTGGCCACTCTGTCGCAGGGCTAACACACAGAGGCAGACAACTCAAAATCAAACCTATATGAATCACCAGTTAACCAAACCCCACTAACTGCATGCATTTGGACTTCTCTGCCCCTCCACCACATTCTTGAAGTTCGCTGTTTGACCTCTCAGGTCATCAGTGGTCCTGTTCTTTAAAACAAGCTGCTGACCTGAGGTCAATTACACCTCTGCCAACATTCAAATACAGACGACCTTATTCACACAGGCCTGCACTCAGTAGCTCTTATGCAGTAGTTTTTATGTTTATCTTCTGTGTTAAGCTTTTACATAGTTTACATTATATATATATATATATGAGTTTACATATAATGAAATGCCCTATATAAATAAAATTAGCCATTGTGAGAGGAGGCAGGGGCACCCAGAGAAACCCTGCACAGACACAAGGAGATATGGTCATCTTATATAATTCAACTAGACCCTGTTGGTCTGGTGTTGTTGGTTTTTTAAGCCTTTTAGATGTAGCCTGCTGGACAGTTAAATCTACTAACAGCCCATCCAAAAGTGAGTGAAATATTATTTTGAGTCTTTGACTTGCACTGATTAACAGGTATGGCTTGCTAACCAAGCTTGGCAGCCTTCGCTGCTAACTCCATCCTCTCTTCCAAATATGTGGCTCCAAAGGAGGAAAAAAAACTAGATGAAGCTGGCCAAAATGCTTATATCAGGGCCTCTGATCTTCTTGATGGCTTTTCCATCAAGAAGCCTCTATCAAAAGCCAATTTTCTATACCAGGGATCAAAGCCTTGGGATATTTTTTTATTTCTTTTTATCTATGCATCATTTTTTGTCAGCTCCTTTTGTGAATTATTGTATCTGTTGTGACTCCCCCAACTTTTTCTAGGTGAAAACCCACAATATAGAACATTTCCACATGTTCATGCGGCATGTTGGATCCAATACAAACGTTAACCTGAAGAAACGATGAAAGCGCTATATAAGGAGACTGACTGTGATGAAAAACACTGCCAGCACCTTGTATGTGTTTGCGCTGGTTTGAAGAGCTTTAATAATCTCACAGATGACACTCCAATAGCTATCACTCATCCTTCAGCTGTTACTTAAGATGAGTGCGTTTCCCCTTTTTTTGCTGAATGGACATTGTTTTGACAGTGAAAAATGCTAACTCTGGGAAAGTTCAGCCGAGCAAACGGCGAGCTGTTGTAGTTGGCGTCTTAAGCGAAATTACCAAAGAGGACGAGAAAGGTTCAGCGGGGAGGTGAGAGGGAGTGTGAACATGGAGACTGGCAGAGAGAGAGGAGATTAACAAAATGATGAGGAGTGACGGAGACTCCCGTTTTGTGTTTTCCTACACGAGCTGCAGAAGATATGGTTCCCTGGCTCTTCTCTCTGAAATGCAGCGCGGTCTATAAAGCGGTGCCAAGCGGAGGATCACTCTCCATTCCTCTCAGTTAATCTCAAACCGATCTGAAAATAATGAAGACCAGCATCAGCAGTTTGCTTCTCTGATGTTTATCATAAACGGCTCGCACACATAGGCTTCCACACATAAGCAACTGGTAGACGGCGTATTTGTAGATTGGTGGAGCAATAGTTCTTAGTGATGGATGAGGCGATAGCTGCCACCGCCTGAGCCTTGGCATCATGTGAATAATTAAAGCCTGCCACCGGTGGAACAATTATACGCAGCCATTGAAGGATGAGGGGAAGGGACGAGGCGCGACACGTGGCGAAGATCAGGAGGTGGGGGACGGCGCGTGGTCCTGCTGCAAATTGATTTTTGGTACCGCGGTGGCGTTATCGTGGGTGGTGTCGTTTGAGTCGAGATATCCAACAAGTTGCGGTGAACCACGCGCCGCAGATGAATGAAGCGATCTCGAGCGATTCATATTAACTCAACACATGAAAAAAAAAAAGCGCTACAGCAGCCTGAAGGTCAAGCTAGCTTTTGAATTCTAGCTGTCCAAGATTGAAAAGGAAACGCTGATCTGAGTAGGGTTTCCATCCAGCTACTTGGGCAATTACTCTCCAAATGTGCCCTTGAGCAAGACGTTAACCCTTGTCTCTTCCAGGGAGGCTGCTTTAATGGTCAGCAAACAAGGACACGAGTCTGTGTGATTTCTCCAGTTTAATGAAAGTAATACATCACACCACCTCGAAATTTAAGGGGTAGACTCAGTGCTACTGAATTACTAAAGTAATTCAGTAATCTATGTACAATAGTTGGTTAATCGTTTTCATCCCATTGGACGTGCAGAAAAAAGGTTAAACATCGTGAGCGGGGCCTTGTGGAGTCTTCAACTGTTTAATCTGGCCTCAAATATGGCCCAATCCAGTTATTTATTATTAATTGTTTATTAATTATTAATTGTTTCAGCTAATATTTTTAGACATGTGTTATTAACACTGTCATGGTGCCATTGAAAAAGGTACATGAGGCTAGTTTACCTAGAATTGGATCTGGAAGGGTTTGTATGGCACTGGAATTTAGACTTTGCTAAGTCTGTGAAGGTTCTCAGTCATCCAGGTCATCGTACTCTAAAGAGCTTGGAAAGAAAAGCGTCTGGACTTCTTTAAGTTGCTTAAAGACGTTTCACCTCTCATCCGAGAAGCTTCTTCAGTTCTTGGGTCAACTCTCCACCATTTGATCCTAGAACTGAAGAAGCTTCTCAGATGAGAGGTGAAACGTCTTCAAGCAACTTAAAGAAGTCCAGACTTTGTTATATGTACTTAACATGGACCATACGAGGAGCTCCATGGTGTAGCAGATGATATCTTTGCCTTGCGTGCAAAAGACCAGTGATTTAAATCTGAAAATCAGAGAGTCGCAAGCTAATGCACTCCCACTCCCATTCCAAGGCTAGATAATTGGGAGGGTTGCATCACGTTATCCGTTGTATAATGTGTGGCAAACATGCAAATCCATCTGTAGCCAAAGGCAGCTTACATAACATCGACGGCACAAAGTAAACTCCCCTACATGTGTTTCTGTATTTTTTTCTCAAAGAAAATTGCACATCTTCATGAGGTACCTTTTTAAAAAAAAAAATAGAAAAGTTAGTTTCTTGATAGCTCGATACTGCTGGCCTAAATTTGTGGCATCAAATTGAAAATAAGCTTAACACCAACCAACTGGTAGCAAAGGGTGCTCTTTAATATAAAATTAAAACAAATATTTGAATCCCAAATATCTGTTGAGATGATCCAAAACACATAACACTGTCTAATTCAGAACAGTTTTGCTTTTATATGTATTATTTGAAATAGTTTAACACAGGGGTGTCGAACTCCAGGCCTCGAGGGCCGGTGTCCTGCAGGCTTTAGATCTCACCCTGGGTCAACACACTAGTTCATTATCAGGCTTCTGGAGAACTTCAAGACATGTTGAGGAGGTCATTTAGCCATTTAAATCAGCTGTGTTGGATCAAGGACACATTTAAAACCTGCAGGACACCAGCCCTGGAGACCTGGAGTTCGACACCCCTGGTTTAATGGTTTCATTATCAAATCTTAAAATATGTAAAGAGCTTCTTTAGTATTTAGCGTAACGTGTCCACAACGTAGGCAACATAAGTGTTGGTTATTTTGTCGATTTTATCTGTTTTTGTGGTTCTTCTATGCATCAAATTGCATATAAAAACTACATAACTGCACTGTTAGGATTCAGAACTGGTACATAGTTTAGCTCAGCTGCTTATTTTAGTTAAACTTATTTTAAGTAGGTCGTGTGATTTGGACGCAGTGGGAGTTCTGTTAACTCCAGAAAGTTACAGATCACTCTTTGAGGCAAAAAGTGCTGCAGAACTTCACACTGAAGAGATGATTTAACTCATCTTCTTAGCCTACGTATCTCACATGCCTTTTCTCACCCGTTTGGTCATTGGCTTACTGTCCCTGCTTCGGGGAATAAGAGTAAGGCTCCTTGACTCTAAGGACGGTGTGGCAACAGAACAGGCTGTTGGCATGAACATGGGTTTTTTTAAATGGCGCACCGGCACTTTTTTGTGTTTGTTTGTTATTGTTCACTTACTGTAGGAGTAGTGCAAAAACTAGCACACCAGGAGGGGAAGATAAAACTGCTCCAAAAGCCTAACACGAGCATAACATAAGTGGAGAAGGATAGGTAAGAGGAGGAAAGGGAAGAAAAAAACAAAAACAAAATGACAGCCTGCAGCTCCTGCCGCCTACCGAGTCTTTAAATCGTTCTATGATCTGAAGAAGAAGGCGAAAGGAACAATGGAAGCTTCAGTTTAATTTATAACAGAGTCATTCAGAGCGTGCGCTTTGATGAGCTGCCAGAGTTCTCTGTGTGTTGTTGGGCTTTTGTTTGCTCGCCGCTTTATCTGTCCATATGTGTTTTTCTGTGATGCCTCGTCGCATCCATTGATACGAGCGAAGGGGAGACATATCAAGTCCCAGTAATAGCAAAGGAGCAGTCGATTTTTGTCCTGTCACTTGTTATACAGTATTTTTTCTTGTTTCAAAGTATTGTCTGCGAATATATTTATTAAATTTTCTTCAGACAGGAAGAAAAAAGAAATGCACACAAAGTGGCAGCTAAGTCTGTGGGCACTGCTGTAAATACTGTAGATGCTCAATTTTGGGGGGGTTTTGGATGCAAAAATAAAAATGGACTTTGACATCGCCTTCGCTCCATATAAGAAAACAAAAAACCATTTTTTTAAGTGTATTTTTCACCTCCAACTTCAATGGATTTGAAACGAATTCTCCGCCGCTTCCATTTTCCCCTCCCCGTCAGCCCGAATGACAACAGTGCTGTATGGACTGTAATTTTGCAGTGGCCAAAAATGGAGCCGTCTATCTGCTGCTGCGGCGGAGATTAAAAGATTAATAATTCAACCACAGGTCATGAATCATGTTTTTTTTCCTGTATCTTTTCTTTTGCCATTTTTAAGGAGCGCTGTCACCTTCTGCTCCTGCTCCGTGTTCGGTTTTCTTCAGCCGAGAGGAGAATTGACTTCCCGCAATGTTTTGATGTGAAGCGTGAGGTCGGGAAAGAGCCTTATCTCATTATTGACATAATTATAACAGTCCCGCACGGAGTCGCCGCGGTTTAACACGAACACGTAAGGCACTTTGTTGAGAGCTTCAGGACCGTGCGTGCGGCCGTGTCTGTCGGGGTCAAGGTCAATCCAATTCCTTTGGAGTGATACAGTTAGGATTCAATTGAGAACAAATTAAATCTCCATACATTATCATCCTTAATGGCGATTTAATCAGAGTGGAACAGGAAAAGAACTAAACTCTGGTAGTTTCCAACCTTCCTTTGTGGGTTTATCCATAACGTGTTCGTGACTTTTCTCACTTTGAATTGTGCACATGTTTTGGCAATGAAAGGACGTCGTTATGGCTGTCACTGGCACTGAAAGCTCCCCTTTCCTCCGAATTCCAGTGCTCATAATTCTTTAGGCCACTTGCGGCAATCTGTGATTTGAAGTACCCATTCCTCTGTGTCACTCTCAGACTCCCACTTGATGTATATCCTCCGCGCAGGAGCATAGCGCTATAACCTCAAATCCCCCCAACCGCCCACTCAACTCATATTCACCCGTCCTCTCTCTTACTTCAAATCCCCCTCACCGCTCACCTTATTTCTGTCTCTTTCAGTTGCTGGCTTCGCCTGGACACCTACTTCATTTGGAGTTTCATAGGACCAGCAACCTTGATAATTATGGTAAGCGTCACGAACCCTCCTTACCTCTCCCCCCTCTGCTCATTAACCCTACTTAGCCTGCGGGTCGTCGCTTAAATGGTCCACAGAGATCCCTTTTTAATTTTTTTTCCTAGCTCCCATCGCCCTCTTCTCTCTGCCCGGTTGAGCATACATGCCACCGCCGGGCACGGAGCCGTCCAGAAAAACGAATGAGGGGTGTAGAGAATATATTGGAGTTTGTCACCCTGCCGCAGTCGCCGGCTGAGACGATTTTGGGGGGTAGTGGGGGGAGTGAGATACAGAGCGATAGAGAGAGAGGGACAAAGAGAGCGAACTCTGCTCAGTATGCAGCGCTGGAGTAATCCGCACTGCGATTATGATTGATTTTGTTCTCGTTCCAAGTCCTACTCCACTACCTTTTTTTTCCCTAACCATCTCTTCCTCGCAGCCACACACTCAGCCCTGGACATAGATGCGTACAGTATGTGGTATGCAAGCACACACACACGCTTTTTGTGCCTTTCCCAACTAGGACAGGGCCTCATTTTCTCCCAATAAAACAGCTCATTTATTGATCCAAATCTGATGTAAGACCCACATTCATCTCAGTATTTACACTAATGCCGAGCACTAAAATACTGCTTTGTCACCAGGAAATGCGCTCATAATTTTCCAAAAACACCAGTCAGCCATGACGCTAAATATCCGGCATTGGCACAAAACTTATAGATATCTTTAACAACAAAGAAAAAAAAAAGAAGTCACAATATGCTTGTCCAATAGGATTATTTCCTGAGAAACGCATCTCTCGCTGCCCAGCTGCGATCTGGCTGTCAAATCCAAACATGCATAATTCACTTTCACGCTCCAGTTTGGCGTAATCATTCACAATGCATCTCTGCGTGCCTCATGACTCACTCCTTTCTCTCTCCGATTTATAAACAAGAATATCCATCTCGTTGGAGAGAAGGCCTCGGCTCGGTTCCAGTTCTGCCCCTGAAAATTTGGCGAGTGTTTGGACAAAGGTGCAATTTTTAATTCTCCTCGTCTTACGTTAGCTTGAACGCTACCTGCAAATCGCCAATGAAATCCACCTAATTGCTGTAATTTGGAGGGAGCCATTCTGAGCAAACCCACATGACCAGAACTGACTCATTTTCTTATTATTGTTCTAACTGACTCAACAGAGAAAATGCGAATAAAGTGACAGACCAGAGTCGGTCTGCTTAATGTGGATTGTTTTTTTTGAATAATTCGAGCAGTCGGATATAAGACCGCCAATTAATTTCCCTCTGTAATTACAGCGTGTTTGACAAACACGGGAGCAAAAGTTCAACTCGCTGAGATGTGCTTGACTTTCTTTTTAAGTTTTATTTACTTGTCTGCTTTTTGAACAGAAACAGGAAAAACAGGAAGTAAGAATAACCATTGAAGTCTGCCGCAGCTTGCGATGCCGTAAAGGCTCAAAGTTTTCTCGTTTGCACAAATTTCATTTATTTATTTTTCCAAATGCAAAGAGGAAAGGACGGTAATTCCCCATGGCTGCCTGTAAGTGTGAATATGATGAGACAAGTGTGAATAAGTCAGATGAAAGGCTCCGCCGTGCAACTGTGCAGCTGCCTCGTCTCACCGGTCCCTGTTTAGTCCGATAGAGGTTTCATAGGATTTTGCGCTCTGTTTGGCAAAGTGGGAAACCGAGTCTGGCCGCACTGTTCCAGCTTTGTGCTACAAAGTGCCCTGATTTAAAATGAATGGACCAGTAACGGAAAACACACAGGCTTTGTTCCCATTCTTCTCTGCCTCTCTCGCTTTCCCTTCTCCTTGCCCCCGTAAAAATCCGTCTGTTTCTCTCTTCCAGCTCAACGTGATCTTTCTGGGCATCGCTCTCTACAAGATGTTCCATCACACAGCCATCTTGAAACCAGACTCTGGTTGCCTGGACAACATCAAGTAAGAGCACTCAGATCACCCAGATATCCATTAGAGTCTCCCAGAAATAGCACTGCTTGTTTTTTTACGGGAGGGAAAGAATGTTTCCATGTGAGCGTGCTCGGCTCGCTTCCGACCAAACGTGCTTTTTCACTGACGGCTCGATTGTGTCTCGTATGAGTCGTCTCGAGTTGACTTTTTCCACCCGTTTCCTTCGGTTTAATGAACCCCTGGTTAAAGAGCAACTTTTGTGTGGTACTTTGTATTCAAGGCTCTGTTTCCGAGCAGTTCCCTTTGCCTTGCCTCCACCTTTTGATATTTCAAAACCTCATTAAAAGCACTTAAGGTTGCAAACACCCAACCCAAGGGTGCGGAAATCTGAGCTTACATGGTAAGCACCTCCCATTACATTGAAAGGTTGTGTCAGATGGGGTTAAAATCAAACAGGTATTCTGCTGCGTCTCCATCATTATCTGAAGAAAACTGTTGTCTGCGGAGGAAAAGGCCAGGAGACAATCTGACAGGCCCGACCCGGTGTTATCTTGGTGTCAACACGGCGTAGATGAATATTCATTTTGTGTATGCGTTATGTGTGTTTCAGTCTGTTTATCCTCTTATGCCTGGCTGCTTTCAGATAATGTAAAAACTTCTGGGACAATTATGACTATAACAAAGGTGAAGATTTTCTTTGCTGGTAAAACACTTAGTCTGCAGGTGAGATGAATGACAGCGTTGCAAAGGCAACTAGGGCCAAGGTGGAAAAACGTTTCTATTCAAATATGATATAAAAAGTTTTTACTACAGGACAAATTCACTGTATCTGTTACTTTCAGTAGTCGTGCATACGGACATAATCACAAGTAATCTAATCATTACATTAGCTAAATACAACCTCAGATAAAATATAAAATATGATGCATGATCTGATATCTCTGCGTTGGTTTCGTTCCTGGATCATCAAAGCTGATGTTGGTCCAGGTTCAACATTGCAAGTGACCAGTCACGTTGTTGTGATGTCATAGTTTTGCGACGTGGAAACACCAACACACAAAACCTCAACCCCAACCCCATTAACATAACCCTAAACACGATCACATCCGAACCCCTAACCCTAACCTTGACCCTAACCGGCCCATTTTTGGGATTTTTTGTCCTGAGTGCACATCGGTCACATGCAATGCTGAACCTGGACCGACATTAATTGTTATGATTAATGCAAAACACCTACACGGGGGTGTCCGATGCACCAAAACATGACATATTATCATTTTTTATTTAATACCTGGAAACCTTGCATTCATTGAGTCAACCATGAAGTTCTCTGTATACCAAAGTGTAATGGTATGACTGAAAATTGGCTCATTTCATGCAAGTAGGCACAGCAGCAAATCTACAACATAATGGCTGTAAGGGGGGGGGAAATCCAGTAAAGTCCAGACCTCAACAGTCCTCTTAAGGTCCTCCCCAAATGCCTTCAAACCTCAATGAATTGAATCACAGCTACAAAACAACAAAGTTCTTTCACAATGGTGTGAGAGGCTGATAACGTCACACAGGAAATGATTGCTTCAAGTTATTGCTGCTAAACTTAGCTCTATAAGATATTGAATCACGGGTTTGTGTTTCGCTTTTCACACACTGCTTCTGCATTATGACTTAGTTTTTGCTAAATAAATAATGTCACAGTGCAATATGTCATGTTGTTGTTTAGCCTGCACTTTCTTTTTACCATAGCTGTATATGCTGCGGTGAAATAATGAGATAGTCTTTTAAGGAGGAGTTCGAGTGCTTGGAAACGGTGAAATTGGTGCGATCGGGAGCAGACACACAGTACAAAAGAGCAAATAAGCAAGTATCACACCAAAAGCACAAACTTTTTTGTGTGATTTTTCCTGTTAGGACATGCCTGTATTTTTTGAGAACACAGCCAATTTATTGATCCACCTGCAGTTATTCTCTTTTGAGACTGATGCTCTTGCATGCAATTAAGCTAGTGCCAAGCTCAAAGCACTGCCTGATCTGTTCCAAGACAACAGTCGGCCATAATAACAAACAGTTAACTACAACTGAGATTGCATACATAACACAGCTGTGTGTTTGCGATGTATTTAATCATAATCAAAACATGTTTTTGCAAAGGAACATTTGTGACCAGGCTACAAGTTGGTATTACCGGTGCAGTGTTGGCAATCTTATCAGCTACGGTCCTGTATGCTAACACTGCACTGCCATGTAGCAGCTCCTGCCCCAACACATGCTCTATGATTATGCATAAGCACACAAGCAAAACAAAGCACAATACATTAAAAAACCAACCTGCAACATGTCTAAAGCTTTATGCTAATGAATCATGTTGTATAGTAACCTGAGGCTGCATTGGGCGGTATGACTTCTTTCTTGAGTAGACCTTACATGCCAAGTTGTCTTGTAAGGTGCATGCTTAATTTGTGTTGAGAAAAATTATTAAGTTGTATTAAGCAATGAGCCAACAGGACGACCAAAAGTAAACTTAAAAATTTCACTGGCTCAAAACGTACCTAACATCAGACCTCCCCTCCTGTTTTCCCCTCAGGCTCCTCCATGGTTATCAAACTGCATGCGTTCACATGGCGCCAGAGGATAGATGAGGGCCACTGCTGCTACTGCCTGAGATTACAACACTGTTAGTGTGTGTTTGTGTTGCACGCAGTAATTATGTTTGCCACAAAAGATTCTGTCTGTATGAACTCATAATTCATATATATGTATATATAAAAAGTAAAAAGACACCCACCCCTGTTGAGACATGCTCTTCTGGTTTCTCAAAAATAATCGGCCGCAGTTTGCTCTACTGTTTACATGTTTTAGTCTCATTCATCATTAGGTGCATTATTTCATTACTTGATTGTAGAAGTTTCATGCGCACACAGAAAGTTTCTGTATTTGCACTGTAGGGTGACATAGCATTTTCGGTCATTGCTTTTGACGTAAGCTCCAGCTACCTGGTGTCAGGGCAGGCTCTTTGCACAGATGGTGTAAAGTTGTTTTGCTGCCTGTATGCTATGATGGATAAGGGTCTCTGCTCTGTTTTTGCTTTCTGCCTCGCTTTTTTTTTTTAAGCCACTCTGGACACATTAGTCTGCTTTATGGCCGTGTTGTGGCGGTTTTTTCATGGCATCACATCACCGGTTGTCTCAGCACAGTGGCCCCTGTCTGCCCCGCTCCTCTCAACCAAGTGATACACACATTTAAAAAAAGAAAAAAGGAAAAGAAAAGAAAACAATCTTCAGCAGGCTTGATACGGCAGCCTTTGGTTCCGCCACGGCAGACCCTAGTGTGCCAATGTGCTTTCATATCACAAATTCACTACAGGATTTCTCAGAGCTGTGGTTTTTATATGCTGCTTCTTAGCGGTGCCAAAAAATGTAACCTGGACAATAATAAGCTTTGACTAGTTTTGTGAACTCTGCGAAGCAAATTATTTGCCTAGATTTGAAACTGTGTTTCCCGACTGTTACCCTACATCAGTTCCTCCTACGTTTAACCTCAGCAGTCTTATTCTGGTGTTATGCATTAAAAGCCAATGTTAAACATGAGCTGCTACATGCTATGAGGACTTATTGAAGTTACTATTTTCAGTGGTTTAGCTAACATATATGCTAAGGTTAACAAGCTACCCTACTTAGTTATGCTAAGCTATCACTAAGCTTGGTTAAGAGTGAAGAGTAAAGCCCCATCCAAGTTGGAAGTGATCTGCTTGTAGCACATTGCTTTGTAGCTGACAGTTGTTTGTTAATGGACATCCCAGTCTCAACTAGCTTACGCTACAGAGGCGGCGTGTATTCCCTGATGGTTTGGTTTGAGATTAGCCACAAAGAGGGTGTTGCACCAAAAACCTCCTTATGACTTTTGGTTTGGTCACTTGCAGATTCTCAGTTGCCTGAGACACAACTTGTCTTTGAAGAAAGCTTGCCTTCCACTTTTTATAACCACATAGTATCATATTTGGTGAGTGTTTGCAGACCATTAACCGTCTACAATACAAACTACAGGCGACCAGGGATATCTGCTAGCAGCTAAAGCAATCGCAAAGAGGTTTTCAGTGCAGCACCATTTGAGCAGTTTCGCCTAGCAATAGCAGGCACCGTCTTGCAACCTCTCACCAGCTAATGAATTTTTGTCTACCACCCTTAATGGATTCTTCCTTCAATTACTCATCTCAAAACTGGGAAAAGTTAACTATGGACCCACTCATTTTGCATTACTGTTATTTTGCAAGTCACTGAATATCACTGACATCCTAGATTCCTCGTAAGGACAAATAAAACTATCCATTAATCCATTAGTCCCAGATAATTGTGCTGTTATAGCATAACTGGATTTCTAACACATTCAGTAGCACTGACTCTATGTACGTATAATTCCTCGTGCATTCACACAGTATTGTTGTTAGGTTTGATATATCATTTGCACAGTGCTGTTAGAGTTAGGGGAATTATTTCCAATGAGCGGTGTCACATGGTAAGTTTAATAGTGCATCTAGTAATGCAAAATTAAGTTGCTGGTGCAGACTAATGCATGTTCACCTAACTAAGCCTAACCTTGTTCGTTTCTCTTTATTCTGCAATCCTTTGTCAAAGCTATAACGAGATTTCTATACTTAATCCAAACTTGACACCTCCTGCAGCGGCTTCATGGTGAAAGCCAATCAGTGCCACCTCATTTCTCCAAGTGTTTCAGGATTTTCTTGTTATTTGTGTTGGCAGCTCACTTTTAAACGTTGTAACATATGGCCTCTTTCTGTGTCCTCCCAATCTTACAATCTCACAGTATGTATTCTGCTCACAGGCAGATCTGCGAGAAACCAACATGCTTAAACAATAGATTCTGCACATTTACTGCACGTTCACACCAAGACATATGCGTAGTATGTGTAAGGAGAGGCACACGGCCAATCTCGAACATCTACTATGAAGCACAAATGTGCCATGTTTCAGATATTTGGAGAAGCAGGACACCTGCTGCCCACACAGACCCTGTGCCTAGACTGCTCAGCCTGGAAATGGATTGCTGATTACCAGAGAGTACATCGCTGACTATAACACTGATCAAAAATGCTTTAAAAAGTAAATACAACAAATGATTCAATGTGATTTCGTTGATCTTAAAGTTTGCAGTAGGTAACTACTTACTACTCAGTAAGACGCCAGCATATTTTGTGACCACTTATGTACATCGGCCATTTTTCCAAAGGCCAGATACATTGTGTAGTTGGTTCTGCAGGAAAAATATTGATTGCTGTGGTCCTAAGTGTCACGTGATTTATAACACTGCGCTCTCCTAAATGTAGCAACCCACTGACCTCCTCAACCCAAGTCTTACCGACTCGAAAACACTCTGCAGTGTTGGCCGTTTGTAAAAAAAAGAAAAAAAAAAGGGATGGATCTGTACAGCTTTTTGTCAGCCGTCATTCATCTGATGAGGTTTTTACACCAACATCCATTAGGAAACGCTATGAACACACACAGAAAACTGGAATTAGGTGTAGGCTACTGTGGGCTTTTATACACATTGCTGATCTTTTCAGATCCAATGCTTTTTTACCTTTAATGGTCTATCAAGGTGAGCCGGTTTTAATGATCATGATAGCATTGGTTAATTAAGTCAATTTAGCCTAGCTTAATGAGCTATGCCTTCTTTTGTTTCATCTTCCTGCTATTTGGTTCCTCTTTATGGCTTGATGTCATGTTTTTTGTTCAGATTTCATCATACTGCCTTGTTTTAATATGAATGTTTCATCTCTGTTTCACCGAGTATCTCTTTCTCCCTCTTTGCTTTTCTTTTTTTTTTTGATTAGCACTCACATCCTGCCTTTTTATCTTATGCCGTGTTTATCTTTAACATCTTTCTGTTTCTCATCTTCTATTTTTTCCTCCCTCCTCTTCATTTTAGCTACCGTTATTATGATGGATGTGTTATTGTAGAGTGGCACTGGTAAGATGCAACATTTCTCAGAAGAGGAGTAGAATAGAATTGATATCGTGTTTGATGTGGTTTTTTCCCCCCTCCTCACCCCGTAATGGAGACAGTGGCTGCCGCTGCCTTGTGATTCATGGATTGCAGCGTGACTTTTGCACCGATGTAACTTTGAATACCAAACTTACTCTTGAATTGAGCTTTCTTAGAAGATGATGGACTGAACATTTTTGGCTTAGCATAGAGTCCTCCCAATTCAGATAAGGAGCTTCAAATGAAATATGCTAATGCTGTGATGTAAAAGATAAAAAAAAAAAAAAGTCTGTGCCGTCATCAAAAACTTTGCGCTATTGATGTCTTAAACATTTTTGGGGTGATTTGCATTTAGAGCATACCTTTGGTTAAATAATTAACACCTCTGTTGGCCTGATCACGGCACTTCTTTTTTCCTCTCCCAGAAAGAGCCTATGAAATGACTTTATGTAGATTTAAAACAAATTGAATTGACCAATTGCAATCTCATACATAAATGATCTGTGACATTGCAATGAATGGCACCTCTGCAAATTAAGTCATTTGGAGGGAAATAGGTAATTTGATGTCACAGACTGAAATAGTTCTCTGCTTAAAATTGCCCCCTTTTGGCAACAATTAGTACGATAAAACCTTTTTTGGAGGGAAAGTGCTGAAAGCTGTCTACTACAGCACTCAGTATATGTATTATATATTCATACGGGCTTTTGTACGGGCTTTGTGACGAGCACAATTGAGCTAAAGTGCATAAATTGCTAAAATGCTAAATTTGACACCCTAAAATGTATTTAAAGCATTTAATTACAATTATTTCTTTACGACATAATTAGCTTTGTCAAATATACTTTACATAAACTATTTTGAAGTTAATGATGCTGAGAATATGAGCAGATCAGTAAGTGATATTGTATTAGTAGCTTTCAGGCAACATTTCTGAATGGGGGCTAAAAAAGCTGAAATGCACCCGCTTCATTTGTAAGTGAGCTGTTATACTTTTCAGCGAATGTAATGCAGTCTCAGAAGTTTTGCCTCGAGGCTCCTACTATGCAGCCCTCAAAATCATCCTCATATTTTTATCTGATAACTCCAGAAGAAGATAAGCCGTGCCGTGCTGATATGAGTCGTACCCTCTTCATATCCTGTCCTCTCAACGCATTTCTTATGACCTCTTTTGTCTCTATCACCCGCTATCCCTCCAACAAAACTCCCACTAGTTAGAGGACAACATTTTGTTCTTTTTTTTGTGTGTGTCCATTGCCTGTGTTTCTGTGTCCAATCTGGGGGCAATCGCCTTGATAAAGTACCTTTCCCACCAGGTCATTAAGACAGCCCTGGGAAAATTATGTTTAATGGTTGCTCTGGTGAATTCATAAATCATTTATTTCGCTGCGCACCTGGCCCATTTATAACCGCTTAAATGTGAAGGTCTGCCAGCATTTATGAAGGGAACTAGATACCTATGCAAAAGAGATAATTATTGTTAACATCTGTAAATCACTAACAAATCCGCTTCCAAAATGTGGAAATGTGGAAATGTATGGGATTAATGCAGACTAGCATTAATCCCATACAGGCAAGCAAGCCATCGTCCTTCTCGTTGTGTTGTTTCCATCTTCATTTCTAAATTTTTACACTGGATTTATTGCCACGTCTTTATTTATTTATTTTACCTCTGCATTGCTTTAATGCGTGATTTGATTCATTTCTGTCTGTTCTCTAATTTATTTTGTTCTCATTATATGGCTCAGCTATCAGGATTATGAACCTAAGATGAAGTAAGACAAAATTGGAATGGCCCTTTTTTTCTCATAATGCCATCTTTCATTTACTCCACCATGAACAAATCAGCACCCAAATCCATCTGGCTGCCTCCCTGAATCATTAACATGATTTATAGTAGAGCACTCAGTCACATTGAAGGCCACATTAGTGTGCACAAAGTACTCTGATCTTAGATATACATAGCCTACAGATGAGACAAGCAAGATTAGTTTTAAATGGCACCTGTATTGTTAGAGCGCACTGTATAGAAATGTTAGTACTGTAGTGTAAATACCATACACCCATCTTCCCTTTAACCAGAACAAAAAGGAACAATCAGGGCACAAATCAAAGTTTGAATTGAAGGGCTGGGCGTCCAACCCAAGGTGCTCACTAAGGACATTTAAAAAGATTATTACAGGAAGAAAAAGCAACACATAGGAATTAATGACAAATTACATGCGTTTAGAGGCAATGTGAAACAACAATGAATAAAATAGCTAGCTAAAGGCTAAACCTGAAAACTAGCTAAAAGTGGCTAAAAAAGTGAGTGATAAACAAAAGTAACTATTAAGCAGCTGAAAAACTAAAAGTGAAAGATGGAATTCTACTATAAGATTTTTGTATAAAACAATTTAATGATAAATAAAAGTAACCATCAAAATTAATGGCTAATGGCTAGTTAGCTAAGAATAGTGTATGGAAGAACTAATTTTCTGAAAGTAACTGATAGGTAGCTAAAAGTAATCAATAAAAAGTTGAAATATAAAGCTTAAGTAATGGCAAAAGCTGAATAAAAGGTTGAAGCAGTTTGATAATAGTGAATATATGTTTAAAATAAATTGATAGAAAATAACTAAAGCTTAGCTTCACAAGCTAGCTAAATTAAAACAGATAAAATAACTACATGTACTCAATGGCTAAAACAAATGGAAAGCTCAAGATGACATAAGCACAAGGATGATCAGCAGAGATGATCAGTTCACTCTTATAAAATTTCTTAAACCAAAATGATATAATTTCTCAAAACCAGGTCAAATGAGCACATTAGCAACAAGAAAACAGAGTTGGCGACTGGAATTACAGTTTGCACAAACTGCAGCTCAGAAAATATGAAAGTCTTATTTATGTATACAATCAATAATATTATTAATAATTACTAAAGACAAAGAAATATCACATCAACATGAATTTAAATGTTGCTGTTAAGAAAAAGAGCTCATCACATTAGCTCATCACATTAAAAGCATAAAACAAATAACACTCCCAAGAAATGTAACTATAACAGCCCAGCTAATCTGTATGATGAGCTATGATGAATCCTGATAAAACCAAATATTAATGTGCACAAGAGTTGGTTTAGTCAGTCTGGTGCTGTATGTGCAGTCTTTAGTAGCCACAACATGATGTTTCTGGTGTGCATAATTAACCTCCTAGGACCTGGCGTCCACATATGTGGGCATCACATTTTGGGTTATTTAGACCAAAATACTCAATTTTGCTCTACAAGGGCCTGATATCCACTTACAAGGACATTATACCGCCACTGTTCTATCAAAATTTTAAACTAATATCCTCATATGTGGCTCTTATTTTTCATAAAAACAAAAATACGGTAAAAAGAAAAAAATCTGGTAATTCTTTGTTTTTACATTCATCGGGCCCCAATATGCCCAAATATCAAAGAGAAATTAAAAATGCATGCCGTGGAAGAGTTCTGGTCTTAGGAGGTTACGCTTTAACAAAGCGCACTACATGGATACTGTACATGTAAGGGTAGACGGCACATTCTGACAAGAATCGTGTATTAATGTGATTAAACACTTATCTAGATCTTGCCAGAGGGGTCACCAGAATACAAAAGGGTGCAGGTGAAGGGAAAAAAAAATTGCCACTTCTCTGCGCAGTGCACCAGCACAAAGATAGAGCGCTTACTCTTAATAGACTTCGTAATCTCAAGGGCATTTGTTTCAGATAAACCTTCTGCTTGAGTAAGATTTTACAAGACACTCAGCTCAGGCACTAGAATCCAACATGTAATATACTAATGAATTTTCTTTTCCTGGAAACGAGGACTGTATTTACTAGTCGCCCACACATATAGACTGCACTTAATTTTTGTGGGAGGATCAAAGGCTTTTCTTTTTGTTTGAAAGAGTGCAAGTGTAAAAATAAAGAGTAGAAAAAGACTAAAAGGGAAAAAAAAAATCATTCTCATTTATCATCAGTTTCCTTTCCCTGTTCATTTCAAACTGTATTTATAATTGTGGATTAAGCAGGTTCTTCATTTCCAGA